>NC_088400.1:12980068-13065068 GCF_034236695.1 Oncorhynchus nerka | reverse complement strand
AGAGAGAGAGGGAGAGAGAGAGAGAGAGAGAGAGGGAGAGAGAGAGAGAGAGACAGAGCGAGAGAGAGAGACAGAGAGAGAGAGAGAGAGAGAGAGAAAGGAGTGAATTAATATATCAAGCCCTGTTGAGATAGCCTGGCTGAGGCCTAAGAGAGGGAATGGATATATCAAGCCCTGTTGAGATAGCCTGGCTGAGGCCTAAAGGAGTGAATGGCGGAGATATGGTTTAGCTAGAGGGAGAAATGAACGGATGACAGACAGACTGTAGACAGATTAATGGACTGAAAAGACAGACAAACAGATAGACAGATATACTGCCTATGGAGACAGACTAACAACAGCCAGAGGGCGGAGTAGACTGACTGATGGAGGGAGACAGAGAGCTGGCAGACAGAGCTGAGTTGACGTAAAGATGGAGGGGAGACAGACAGCATCCAAGCAAACAGACAACTCTTCAGAACCAAAAAAGAATAAGCAACCATTACAAAAATGTCCATGTGTGAAAACTGGGTCAAACCCAAACGTACACTATATGCTCTATATTATTAGATGTGGGTGCTACACATTGGTAGAGAATGAGTTGAGCTAACACTGTCCTCTCCACAGCTAGCATAGTGAGATAGCTCCTCTGTGCTGTTTGCTAACACTGTCCTCTCCACAGCTAGCATAGTGAGCTAGCTCCTCTGTGCTGTTTGCTAACACTGTCCTCTATTGCTGTGCTAGGGGCGCTATCAGTTAGCCTTCTCTGCTCTGTGTAGTTATTATCTGCTAGCTAGGTCTCCATCTCTCTGTGTAGCTATAATCTGCTATCTAGGTCTCCATCTCTCTGTGTAGCTATTGTTAGCTAGCTAGGTCTCCATCTCTCTGGGTAGTTATTGTCTGCTAGCTAGGTCTCCATCTCTCTGTGTAGTTATTATCTGCTAGCTAGGTCTCCATCTCTCTGTGTAGCTATTGTTAGCTAGCTAGGTCTCCATCTCTCTGGGTAGTTATTGTCTGCTAGCTAGGTCTCCATCTCTCTGTGTAGTTATTGTCTGCTAGCTAGGTCTCCATCTCTCTGGGTAGTTAATGTCTGCTAGCTAGGTCTCCATCTCTCTGTGTAGTTATTGTCTGCTAGCTGGGTCTCCATCTCTCTGTGTAGCTATTGTCTGCTAGCTAGGTCTCCATCTCTCTGTGTAGTTATTGTCTGCTAGCTAGGTCTCCATCTCTCTGTGTAGTTATTGTCTGCTAGCTAGGTCTCCATCTCTCTGTGTAGTTATTGTCTACTAGATAGGTCTCCATCTCTCTGTGTAGTTATTGTCTGCGAGCTAGGTCTCCATCTCTCTGTGTAGTTATTGTCTGCTAGCTAGGTCTCCATCTCTCTGTGTAGCTATTGTCTGCTAGCTAGGTCTCCATCTCTCTGTGTAGCTATTGTCTGCTAGCTAGGTCTCCATCTCTCTGTGTAGTTATTGTCTGCTAGCTAGGTCTCCATCTCTCTGAGGAGCGTAGTTAAGTTCCAGGTCCGTTCCACTTCAATGAAGACATATTCACCATGAACAAAGAGCCATCCTCTGAATCATGTTAAGCTATTGAAGGGCGACTCTGTCACACACAGACACAGACACAGACACACACACACACACACACACACACACACACACACACACACACACACACACACACACACAGGCATTAGCCACACTGCTGTTATGCAGCAGAGATCCAGCTCCCTCTCACTGTGTTGTTTATTGTTGTTGCCTCAACAGTGATGCACAGTAAATAGCATTAGGTTCGCTCGATAAAGAATAGACTTGTCACATTTTAAACAAGGCTAGTTTAGCACAACAGCTCTGCTCAGCTCAGCGAGCGAGAGAGAGACGGCTAGCATGCAAAGAGATGACGGCCAAAGGGATCCACACTTGTTAGCGATTCTGAATGGCGATTACACACACGCATACATGCAGATGCATTTGCACACACACACACAGGCCTTGATCCGAGAGCAGGAAGCGTTGTCATGACACTGCTCTGACACGCAGGTGTTTCTCCAGTCAAGCCCGGGGCGACACGTTGCATCTGAAGCCAAATTACCCTCTGTCTATCTATGGTCCGACTGTGTTTTTGTGTGTGTGGCCCCTTAAACATCCTGTGGACTTAAAACCAAACATAGGTAGTGAGCAGTACTACTCAGGATAGTGTGTTGGTAGTGAATAGTACTACTCAGGACAGTGTGTTGGTAATGAGCAGTAGTACTCAGGACAGTGTGTTGGTAATGAGCAATAGTACTCAGTACACTGTGTTGGTAATGAGCAGTAGTACTCAGGACAGTGTGTTGGTAATGAGCAGTAGTACTCAGGACAGTGTGTTGGTAATGAGCAGTAGTACTCAGGACAGTGTGTTGGTAGTGAGCAGTAGTACTCAGGACAGTGTGTTGGTAATGAGCAGTAGTACTCAGGACAGTGTGTTGGTAGTGAGCAGTAGTACTCAGGACAGTGTGTTGGTAGTGAGCAGTACACTCAGGACAGTGTGTTGGTAGTGAGCAGTAGTACTCAGGACAGTGTGTTGGTAGTGAATAGTAGTACTCAGGATAGTGTGTTGGTAGTGAGCAGTAGTACTCAGGACAGTGTGTTGGTAGTGAGCAGTAGTACTCAGGACAGTGTGTTGGTAATGAGCAGTAGTACTCAGGACAGTGTGTTGGTAATGAGCAGTAGTACTCAGGACAGTGTGTTGGTAGTGAGCAGTAGTACTCAGGACAGTGTGTTGGTAGTGATGAATAGTAGTACTCAGGACAGTGTGTTGGTAGTGAGCAGTAGTACTCAGGACAGTGTGTTGGTAGTGAATAGTACGACTCAGGACAGTGTGTTGGTAGTGAGCAGTAGTACTCAGGACAGTGTGTTGGTTGTGAGCAGTAGTACTCAGGACAGTGTGTTGGTAATGAGCAGTAGTACTCAGGACAGTGTGTTGGTAATGAGCAGTAGTACTCAGGACAGTGTGTTGGTAGTGAGCAGTAGTACTCAGGACAGTGTGTTGGTAATGAGCAGTAGTACTCAGGACAGTGTGTTGGTAGTGAGCAGTACACTCAGGACAGTGTGTTGGTAGTGAATAGTAGTACTCAGGATAGTGTGTTGGTAGTGAGCAGTAGTACTCAGGACAGTGTGTTGGTAATGAGCAGTAGTACTCAGGACAGTGTGTTGGTAATGAGCAGTAGTACTCAGGACAGTGTGTTGGTAATGAGCAGTAGTACTCAGGACAGTGTGTTGGTAGTGAGCAGTAGTACTCAGGACAGTGTGTTGGTAGTGATGAATAGTAGTACTCAGGACAGTGTGTTGGTAGTGAGCAGTAGTACTCAGGACAGTGTGTTGGTAGTGATGAATAGTAGTACTCAGGACAGTGTGTTGGTAGTGATGAATAGTAGTACTCAGGACAGTGTGTTGGTAATGACCAGTAGTACTCAGGACAGTGTGTTGGTAGTGAATAGTAGTACTCGGGACAGTGTGTTGGTAGTGAGCAGTAGAACTCAGGACAGTGTGTTGGTAATGAGCAGTAGTACTCAGGACAGTGTATTGGTAGTGAATAGTAGTACTCATGACAGTGTGTTGGTAGTGAATAGTACTACTCAGGTCAGTGTATTGGTAATGAGCAGTAGTACTCAGGACAGTGTGTTGGTTGTGAGCAGTAGTACTCAGGACAGTGTGTTGGTAATGAGCAGTAGTACTCAGGACAGTGTGTTGGTAATGAGCAGTAGTACTCAGGATAGTGTGTTGGTAGTGAATAGTACGACTCAGGACAGTGTGTTGGTAGTGAGCAGTAGTACTCAGGACAGTGTGTTGGTAGTGAGCAGTAGTACTCAGGACAGTGCGTTGGTAATGAGCAGTAGCACTCAGGACAGTGTGTTGGTAATGAGCAGTAGTACTCAGGGCAGTGTGTTGGTAGTGAGCAGTACACTCAGGACAGTGTGTTGGTAGTGAGCAGTAGTACTCAGGACAGTGTGTTGGTAGTGAATAGTAGTACTCAGGATAGTGTGTTGGTAGTGAGCAGTAGTACTCAGGACAGTGTGTTGGTAGTGAGCAGTAGTACTCAGGACAGTGTGTTGGTAATGAGCAGTAGTACTCAGGACAGTGTGTTGGTAATGAGCAGTAGTACTCAGGACAGTGTGTTGGTAGTGAGCAGTAGTACTCAGGACAGTGTGTTGGTAGTGATGAATAGTAGTACTCAGGACAGTGTGTTGGTAGTGAGCAGTAGTACTCAGGACAGTGTGTTGGTAGTGAATAGTACGACTCAGGACAGTGTGTTGGTAGTGAGCAGTAGTACTCAGGACAGTGTGTTGGTTGTGAGCAGTAGTACTCAGGACAGTGTGTTGGTAATGAGCAGTAGTACTCAGGACAGTGTGTTGGTAATGAGCAGTAGTACTCAGGACAGTGTGTTGGTAGTGAGCAGTAGTACTCAGGACAGTGTGTTGGTAATGAGCAGTAGTACTCAGGACAGTGTGTTGGTAGTGAGCAGTACACTCAGGACAGTGTGTTGGTAGTGAATAGTAGTACTCAGGATAGTGTGTTGGTAGTGAGCAGTAGTACTCAGGACAGTGTGTTGGTAATGAGCAGTAGTACTCAGGACAGTGTGTTGGTAATGAGCAGTAGTACTCAGGACAGTGTGTTGGTAATGAGCAGTAGTACTCAGGACAGTGTGTTGGTAGTGAGCAGTAGTACTCAGGACAGTGTGTTGGTAGTGATGAATAGTAGTACTCAGGACAGTGTGTTGGTAGTGAGCAGTAGTACTCAGGACAGTGTGTTGGTAGTGATGAATAGTAGTACTCAGGACAGTGTGTTGGTAGTGATGAATAGTAGTACTCAGGACAGTGTGTTGGTAATGACCAGTAGTACTCAGGACAGTGTGTTGGTAGTGAATAGTAGTACTCGGGACAGTGTGTTGGTAGTGAGCAGTAGAACTCAGGACAGTGTGTTGGTAATGAGCAGTAGTACTCAGGACAGTGTATTGGTAGTGAATAGTAGTACTCATGACAGTGTGTTGGTAGTGAATAGTACTACTCAGGTCAGTGTATTGGTAATGAGCAGTAGTACTCAGGACAGTGTGTTGGTAATGAGCAGTAGTACTCAGGACAGTGTGTTGGTAGTGAGCAGTAATACTCAGGACAGTGTGTTGGTAGTGAGCAGTAGTACTCAGGACAGTGTGCTGGTAGTGAGCAGTACTACTCAGGACAGTGTGTTGGTAATGAGCAGTAGTACTCAGGACAGTGTGTTGGTAGTGAGCAGTAGTACTCAGGATAGTGTGTTGGTAGTGAATAGTAGTACTCAGGACAGTGTGTTGGTAGTGAGCAGTACTACTCAGGACAGTGTGTTGGTAGTGAGCAGTAGTACTCAGGACAGTGTGTTGGTAATGAGCAGTAGTACTCAGGATAGTGTGTTGGTAGTGAATAGTACGACTCAGGACAGTGTGTTGGTAGTGAGCAGTAGTACTCAGGACAGTGTGTTGGTAGTGAGCAGTAGTACTCAGGACAGTGTGTTGGTAATGAGCAGTAGTACTCAGGACAGTGTGTTGGTAATGAGCAGTAGTACTCAGGGCAGTGTGTTGGTAGTGAATAGTACGACTCAGGACAGTGTGTTGGTAGTGAGCAGTAGTACTCAGGACAGTGTGTTGGTAGTGAGCAGTAGTACTCAGGACAGTGTGTTGGTAATGAGCAGTAGTACTCAGGACAGTGTGTTGGTAATGAGCAGTAGTACTCAGGACAGTGTGTTGGTAGTGAGCAGTAGTACTCAGGACAGTGTGTTGGTAATGAGCAGTAGTACTCAGGACAGTGTGTTGCTAGTGAGCAGTAGTACTCAGGACAGTGTGTTGGTAGTGAGCAGTACACTCAGGACAGTGTGTTGGTAGTGAGCAGTAGTACTCAGGACAGTGTGTTGGTAGTGAATAGTAGTACTCAGGATAGTGTGTTGGTAGTGAGCAGTAGTACTCAGGACAGTGTGTTGGTAGTGAGCAGTAGTACTCAGGACAGTGTGTTGGTAATGAGCAGTAGTACTCAGGACAGTGTGTTGGTAATGAGCAGTAGTACTCAGGACAGTGTGTTGGTAATGAGCAGTAGTACTCAGGACAGTGTGTTGGTAGTGAGCAGTAGTACTCAGGACAGTGTGTTGGTAGTGATGAATAGTAGTACTCAGGACAGTGTGTTGGTAGTGAGCAGTAGCCCCCCGACAGTGTGTTGGTAATGAGCAGTAGTACTCAGGACAGTGTGTTGGTAGTGAGCAGTAGTACTCAGGACAGTGTGTTGGTAATGAGCAGTAGTACTCAGGACAGTGTGTTGGTAGTGAGCAGTAGTACTCAGGACAGTGTGTTGGTAGTGAGCAGTAGTACTCAGGACAGTTTGTTGGTAGTGAGCAGTAGTACTCAGGACAGTGTGTTGGTAGTGAGCAGTAGTACTCAGGACAGTGTGTTGGTAATGAGCAGTAGTACTCAGGACAGTGTGTTGGTAGTGAGCAGTAGTACTCGGGACAGTGTGTTGGTAGTGAGCAGTAGTACTCGGGACAGTGTGTTGGTAATGAGCAGTAGTACTCAGGACAGTGTGTTGGTAGTGAGCAGTAGTACTCAGGACAGTGTGCTGGTAATGAGCAGTAGTACTCAGGACACTGTGTTGGTAATGAGCAGTAGTACTCAGGACAGTGTGTTGGTAGTGAGCAGTAGTACTCAGGATAGTGTGTTGGTAGTGAATAGTACGACTCAGGACAGTGTGTTGGTAGTGAGCAGTAGTACTCAGGACAGTGTGTTGGTTGTGAGCAGTAGTACTCAGGACAGTGTGTTGATAATGAGCAGTAGTACTCAGGACAGTGTGTTGGTAATGAGTAGTAGTACTCAGGACAGTGTGTTGGTAGTGAGCAGTAGTACTCAGGACAGTGTGTTGGTAATGAGCAGTAGTACTCAGGACAGTGTGTTGGTAGTGAGCAGTAGTACTCAGGACAGTGTGTTGGTAGTGAGCAGTACACTCAGGACAGTGTGTTGGTAGTGAGCAGTAGTACTCAGGACAGTGTGTTGGTAGTGAATAGTAGTACTCAGGATAGTGTGTTGGTAGTGAGCAGTAGTACTCAGGACAGTGTGTTGGTAGTGAGCAGTAGTACTCAGGACAGTGTGTTGGTAGTGAATAGTAGTACTCAGGATAGTGTGTTGGTAGTGAGCAGTAGTACTCAGGACAGTGTGTTGGTAATGAGCAGTAGTACTCAGGACAGTGTGTTGGTAATGAGCAGTAGTACTCAGGACAGTGTGTTGTTAATGAGCAGTAGTACTCAGGACAGTGTGTTGGTAGTGAATAGTACGACTCAGGACAGTGTGTTGGTAGTGAGCAGTAGTACTCAGGACAGTGTGTTGGTAGTGAGCAGTAGTACTCAGGACAGTGTGTTGGTAATGAGCAGTAGTACTCAGGACAGTGTGTTGGTAGTGAGCAGTAGTACTCAGGACAGTGTGTTGGTAATGAGCAGTAGTACTCAGGACAGTGTGTTGGTAGTGAGCAGTAGTACTCAGGACAGTGTGTTGGTAGTGAGCAGTAGTACTCAGGACAGTGTGTTGGTAGTGAATAGTAGTACTCGGGACAGTGTGTTGGTAGTGAGCAGTAGTACTCAGGACAGTGTGTTGGTAATGAGCAGTACGACTCAGGACAGTGTGTTGGTAGTGAGCAGTAGTACTCAGGATAGTGTGTTGGTTGTGAGCAGTAGTACTCAGGACAGTGTGTTGGTAATGAGCAGTAGTACTCAGGACAGTGTGTTGGTAATGAGCAGTAGTACTCAGGACAGTGTGTTGGTAATGAGCAGTAGTACTCAGGACAGTGTGTTGGTAGTGAGCAGTAGTACTCAGGACAGTGTGTTGGTAGTGAGCAGTAGTACTCAGGACAGTGTGTTGGTAGTGAGCAGTAGTACTCAGGACAGTGTGTTGGTAGTGAGCAGTAGTACTCAGGACAGTGTGTTGGTAGTGAGCAGTAGTACTCAGGACAGTGTGTTGGTAATGAGCAGTAGTACTCAGGACAGTGTGTTGGTAATGAGCAGTAGTACTCAGGACAGTGTGTTGGTAGTGAGCAGTAGTACTCAGGACAGTGTGTTGGTAATGAGCAGTAGTACTCAGGACAGTGTGTTGGTAATGAGCAGTAGTACTCAGGACAGTGTGTTGGTAATGAGCAGTAGTACTCAGGACAGTGTGTTGGTAATGAGCAGTAGTACTCAGGACAGTGTGTTGGTAATGAGCAGTAGTACTCAGGACAGTGTGTTGGTAATGAGCAGTAGTACTCAGGACAGTGTGTTGGTAATGAGCAGTAGTACTCAGGACAGTGTGTTGGTAATGAGCAGTAGTACTCAGGACAGTGTGTTGGTAATGAGCAGTAGTACTCAGGACAGTGTGTTGGTAATGAGCAGTAGTACTCAGGACAGTGTGTTGGTAGTGAGCAGTAGTACTCAGGACAGTGTGTTGGTAGTGATGAATAGTAGTACTCAGGACAGTGTGTTGGTAGTGAGCAGTAGTACTCAGGACAGTGTGTTGGTAATGAGCAGTAGTACTCAGGACAGTGTGTTGGTAGTGAGCAGTAGTACTCAGGACAGTGTGTTGGTAGTGAGCAGTAGTACTCAGGACAGTGTGTTGGTAGTGATCAGTAGTACTCAGGACAGTGTGTTGGTAGTGAGCAGTAGTACTCAGGACAGTGTGTTGGTAATGAGCAGTAGTACTCAGGACAGTGTGTTGGTAATGAGCAGTAGTACTCAGGATAGTGTGTTGGTAGTGAGCAGTAGTACTCAGGACAGTGTGTTGGTAGTGAGCAGTAGTACTCAGGACAGTGTGTTGGTAATGAACAGTAGTACTCAGGACAGTGTGTTGGTAATGAGCAGTAGTACTCAGGACAGTGTGTTGGTAATGAGCAGTAGTACTCAGGACAGTGTGTTGGTAATGAGCAGTAGTACTCAGGACAGTGTGTTGGTAATGAGCAGTAGTACTCAGGACAGTGTGTTGGTAATGAGCAGTAGTACTCAGGACAGTGTGTTGGTAGTGAGCAGTAGTACTCAGGACAGGATTGGGTTATATTATGATGGATTTAAGGTAAGCCTACATAGACTGAGGTCTTTCCTTTACTCCTGTCAACTAAAGTGTCTATATCTGTGTTCACTACATCAACACTACAGGATCCATATGCCTTTGTCTTGTAATGACTACCTCAACACAAAAACACAAACATAGCCTGTGCATGAAAACACAAGAAAGCATACAGTACACACACATGCACGTGTATACGCACAATCACACACACACACAGACACACACATACACACACACACACCTAACACACACACCTAACACACACACCCCATATAAGCAGGGGCTTTAGCCAGATCTCTAACATTCTGTATGCGTCACCTGTTCAAGCCCTCACCGTGGGAACACAAGGACAACAACAACAACAGCAATAACAGCAGCAGCAACAACAACAACAGCAATAACAGCAGCAGCAACAACAATAACAGCAGCAGCAACAACAACAATAGCAGCAACAACAATAACAACAACAACAGCAGCAGCAGCAACAACAACTACAGCAGCAACAACAACAACAACAGCAGCAACAATAGCAGCAACAACAATAACAACAACAACAGCAGCAACAACAGCAATAACAGCAGCAGCAACAACAATAACAACAACAACAACAACAACAGCAGCAACAACAGCAGCAACAACAATAACAACAACAACAACAGCAGCAACAACAATAACAACAACAACAGCAGCAGCAGCAGCAACAACAACAACAACAGCAGCAACAGCAACAACAACAACAACAGCAGCAACAACAATAACAACAACAACAACAACAGCAGCAGCAGCAGCAACAACAACAACAACAGCAGCAACAGCAACAACAACAAGATCAGCAACAACAATAACAACAACAACAACAACAGCAGCAGCAGCAGCAACAACAACAACAACAGCAGCAGCAGTAACAACAACAACAAGCAGCAGCAGCAACAACAACAACAGCAGCAACAACAGCAGCAACAAAAGCAGCAACAATAGCAGCAACAACAGCAGCAACAACAATAACAACAACAACAACAGCAACAGCAGCAACAACAGCAGCAACAACAATAACAACAACAACAACAGCAGCAACAACAGCAGCAACAACAGCAGCAACAACAATAACAACAACAACATCATGGAAATCAACAGGGGTTTGGTTATTATTTGGGGACTGAAGCGTTTTCTGTCGCTATAGTAAATCATCTCTTACTCCTAATCTGAAGATCCACGCTGAGCTGAGAATATCCCCAGATAAAAATGGAAAGTTAAATGAGATTGCTGTGCAGAAACTTCACATTTTTTCTCTCTCTTCTGTTGTTCCCTCTCTCCTTCTTAATCCTCTTCACAAGAACGCCAGATCCCCCTCTCCTCCCTCTCCCCCCTCTCTTCTCTCTCGTTCTCTCTTTCGGTAAAACTTTATTTGGATATTCCGTCTGAAGATGCACTACAGACTATCTACAGACAATAAGTTACATTTCAACAAACTATTATCCCTAACCCAAGCCCTAACCTTAACCCTTAACCTTACCCTAACATTAACCCTTATCCTTACCCTAACCTTAACCCTTATCCTTACTCTAACCTTAACCCTTAACCTTACCCTAACCTTAACCCTTAACCTTACCCTAACCTTAACCCTTATCCTAACCCTAACCTTAACCCTTATCCTAACCCTAACCTTAACCCTTATCCTTACCCTAATCTTAACCCTTATCCTTACCCTAACCTTAACCCTTAACCTTACCCTAACCTTAACCCTTATCCTTACCCTAACCTTAACCCTTATCCTTACCCTAACCTTAACCCTTAACCTTACCCTAACCTTAACCCTTATCCTAACCCTAACACTAACCGTAACGTTAGCAGGCAGTCGCTTATCAACAGATAGTTTGTTGATGGTATTACCATCTGTAGAGACCACTCCTTCTGTTGGCAGGCCTGGTTAACAGGCTGTTATCACAGTGTGTGTCTGTGTGTTGGAGTGTGTGTGAGCGTTTGAGTGTGTGTGTGTGTCTTTGTGTTTGAGTGTGTGTGTGTGTGCGTTTCAGTGTGTGTGTGTGTGTCTGTATGTTTGAGTGTGTGTGCGTGTGCGTTTCAGTGTGTGTGTGCGTGCATGTATGTGTGTGTGTGTGTCTGTATGTTTGAGTGTGTGTGTGTGCGTGCGTTTCAGTGTGTGTGTGCGCGCATGTATGTGTGTGTGTCATACCGCTGATTAACTTTCCCTACCATGTCATTATCACAGCTAACAGTCCGCCCCCGTTACACCATCAGCCTATCTCACTACAGGAGGACATTCAGCTCCACAGCTAACAGTACGCCCCCGTTACACCATCAGCCTATCTACAGGAGGACGTTCAGCTCCACAGCTAACAGTACGCCCTCGTTACACCATCAGCCTCTCTACAGGAGGACGTTCAGCTCCACAGCTACTCTACTGCCCCCGTTACACTATCAGCCTCTCTACAGGAGGACATTCAGCTCCACAGCTACTCTACTGCCCCCGTTACACCATCAGCCTATCTCACTACAGGAGGAAGTTCAGCTCCACAGCTACTCTACTGCCCCGTTACACCATCAGCCTCTCTCTCTACAGGAGGACGTTCAGCTCCACAGCTACTCTACTGCCCCCGTTACACCATCAGCCTCTCTCTCTACAGGAGGACGTTCAGCTCCACAGCTACTCTACTGCCCCCGTTACACCATCAGCCTCTCTCTCTACAGGAGGACGTTCAGCTCCACAGCTACTCTACTGCCCCGTTACACCATCAGCCTCTCTCTACAGGAGGACGTTCAGCTCCACAGCTACTCTACTGCCCCGTTACACCATCAGCCCTCTCTACAGGAGGACGTTCAGCTCCACAGCTATCAGCACCATCAGCCTCTCTCTACAGGAGGACGTTCAGCTCCACAGCTACTCTACTGCCCCGTTACACCATCAGCCCTCTCTCTACCGTTCAGCTCCACAGCTACTCACTGCCCCGTTACACCATCAGCCTCTCTCTACAGGAGGACGTTCAGCTCCACAGCTACTCTACTGCCCCGTTACACCATCAGCCTCTCTCTACAGGAGGAAGTTCAGCTCCACAGCTACTCTACTGCCCCCGTTACACCATCAGCCTCTCTCTCTACAGGAGGACGTTCAGCTCCACAGCTACTCTACTGCCCCCGTTACACCATCAGCCTCTCTCTCTACAGGAGGAAGTTCAGCTCCACAGCTACTCTACTGCCCCCGTTACACCATCAGCCTCTCTCTCTACAGGAGGACGTTCAGCTCCACAGCTACTCTACTGCCCCCGTTACACTATCAGCCTCTCTCACTACAGGAGGACGTTCAGCTCCACAGCTACTCTACTGCCCCCGTTACACCATCAGCCTCTCTCTCTACAGGAGGACGATCAGCTCCACAGCTACTCTACTGCCCCCGTCACACCATCAGCCTCTCTACAGGAGGACGTTCAGCTCCACAGCTACTCTACTGCCCCCGTTACACCATCAGCCTCTCTACAGGAGGACGTTCAGCTCCACAGCTACTCTACTGCCCCTGTTACACTATCAGCCTCTCTCTCTACAGGAGGACGTTCAGCTCCACAGCTACTCTACTGCCCCCGTTACACTATCAGCCTCTCTACAGGAGGACATTCCGCTGGTTCAGATGGAGGCTGGTCCTTTTACTCAGCTGCTGTCTGAACAAGACAGAGTAAGATTCTTTGTGGCAACTGAAATTCAACATGAATGAACATATTCTGACTTGAGAAAAGAACTGCAGACAATTGCACACATAGACACACACACACACTCACACACGCATGCATACACACACACGCACGCACTCACGCAGGCACACACACACACGCACACACACACTCACTCACGCACGCAGGGACACACACACTTTATAACAGAATTTACTTAAATGTGATGCAGAATTGAAGTGCATGATGATAATGAATTGGTTGATGGTTGGTTGCATTCATAACTGTAAAAATGCTTGACTATAAATCAACTAAATGTGACCATAATGATGTATTTTACTACGACTGAATAAACCATGCACCATCTTGTGGTCACCAAGGAAAATACCTTCGTCTTCGTCACCATCGTTATCCGATAAATCCTCGGGCTGTTTTTTGGCATGTGCCCCTATTAACAAAGCAGGGAGAGACACAGAGAAGCACAAGAAATTCAAAATAGCATGTTTGTCAAGACAGAGAGGAGGTAAGAGGAGCTACAATACACTACATTAGTTACAGTCATGTTAGATAACAAGAAACAGTGATTGTTTACAGAACCAAGTTTTTTTACTGATCTCTGGTAACTCAAGAATGATATGTTTTACTTTAGATATGAAAATAAATACACACCAGATATGATTTTTATAAAGACTCTTTATGTAACAACACTTTTATTGAGGGTAGACTGTGGCACAGAGTCATACACCACTCGTTTCACTGGAACAGAGTCATACACAACTGGTTTCACTGGCACATAGTCATAAACAACTGGTTTCACTGGCACAGAGTCATACACAACTGGTTTCACTGGCACAGAGTCATACACAACTGGTTTCACTGGCACAGAGTCATACACCACGGGATTCACTGGCACTGAGTCATACACCACTGGTTTCACTGGCACAGACTCATACACAACGACTCATACACAACTGGTTTCACTGGCACAGACTCATACACAACTGGTTTCACTGGCACAGAGTCATACACCACTGGATTCACTGGCACAGAGGCATACACCACTGGATTCACTGGCACAGAGTCGTACACCACTGGATTCACTGGCACAGAGTTGTATACCCACTGGATTCACTGGCACAGAGTCATACACCACTGGATTCACTGGCACAGAGTCATACACCACTGGTTTCACTGGCACAGAGTCATACACCACTGGATTCACTGGCACAGAGTCGTACACCACTGGATTCACTAGCACAGAGTCATACACCACTGGTTTCACTGGCACAGAGTCATACACCACTGGATTCACTGGCACAGAGTCATACACCACTGGATTCACTGGCACAGAGTCGTACACCACTGGATTCACTGGCACAGAGTTGTACACCACTCGATTCACTGGCACAGAGTCATACACCACTGGATTCACTGGCACAGAGTCATAGACCACTGGTTTCACTGGCACAGAGTCGTACACCACTGGATTCACTGGCACAGAGTCATACACCACTGGTTTCACTGGCACTATGGCACAGAGTCAAACACAACTGGTTTCACTGGCACAGAGTCATACACAACTGGTTTCACTGGCACAGAGTCATACACAACTGGTTTCACTGGCACAGAGTCATACACAACTGGTTTCACTGGCACAGAGTCATACACAACAGGTTTCACTGGCACAGAGTCATACACCACTGGTTTCACTGGCACAGAGTCATACACAACTGGTTTCACTGGCACTATGGCACAGAGTCATACACCACGGGATTCACTGGCACAGAGTCACACACCACTGGTTTCACTGGCACAGACTCATACACAACTGGTTTCACTGGCACAGACTCATACACAACTGGTTTCACTGGCACAGAGTCATACACAACTGGTTTCACTGGCACAGAGTCATACACAACTGGTTTCACTGGCACTATGGCACAGAGTCATACACCACTGGTTTCACAGGCACAGAGTCATACACAACTGGTTTCACTGGCATAGAGTCATACACAACTGGTTTCACTGGCACTATGGCACAGAGTCATACACCACTGGTTTCACTGGCACAGAGTCATACACAACTGGTTTCACTGGCACAGAGTCATACACCACGGGATTCACTGGCACAGAGTCATACACCACTGGATTCACTGGCACAGAGTCATACACCACTGGATTCACTGGCACTATGGCACAAAGTCATACACCACGGGATTCACTGGCACAGAGTCATACACCACTGGATTCACTGGCACAGAGTCATACACCACGGGATTCACTGGCACTATTTAATCAGAACATTGGATTAAATTCTACTTTGATGAAACCAAACAACACTTGTTTAGCAGATGTGCTATGTATCGTCAATGCTTAGACAGAGAGCCACAGGTGTAGGTAGGTGTATATCTCTATGTAGTAGTGAGTGATAGTGTTACAGACAGGTATGAAATGGGTGGCAGGTGCCACCAAGGAAACACTGTCACTTCCTATCCTGTTGTCGTGGTTCCTGACTGACTATATGTGTGTGTGTGTGTGTGTGGTGTGTGTGTGTGTGTGTGTGTGTGTGTGTGTGTGTGTGTGTGTGTGTGTGTGTGTGTGTGTGTGGGTGTGCGTGCGTGCGTGCGTGCGTGCGTGCGTGTGTGTGTGTGTGTGTGTCGGGGTTCGAAACGTAATATGCCTTGTTCTATGCTGCACATCTGTCTGAGAGTACTTTATGTGTGTATGAACCAGCATGCTTCTGCATTCACGTTCTAGACCTTTCTGCCACACACACAGTGACACACGCTCTTCCTCCTCTACATGTAGACTCCACAGACTGAATCTCTGAATCTACAGTTCAGTCAATAGAACTCTCTGAATGTTAACTACATTCTCCTTCCTGCAGAGGAACGGTCCACTGATAATAGATGGGTCTCAGAGTTAAATATGAGAAAGGTCAGAGTGTGGAAGGGGACTTAGTGAAATGTGAAATGTTGCAGTTTCTGACCATTTAGAACGCTTACATTCACTCTACCAATCCTCAAGTGGCCATTTCTCTAACCTATCAGGTTCAAATTCAGATAGCCTGTTACTGTCTCTCTCCCTTCCAGATAGCCTGTTACTGTCTCTCTCCCTTCCAGATAGCCTGTTACTGTCTCTCTCCCTTCCAGACAGCCTGTTACTGTCTCTCTCCCTTCCAGATAGCCTGTTACTGTCTCTCTCCCTTCCAGACAGCCTGTTACTGTCTCTCTCCCTTCCAGACAGCCTGTTACTGTCTCTCTCCCTTCCAGATAGCCTGTTACTGTCTCTCTCCCTTCCAGACAGCCTGTTACTGTCTCTCTCCCTTCCAGACAGCCTGTTACTGTCTCTCTCCCTTCCAGACAGCCTGTTACTGTCTCTCTCCCTTCCAGATAGCCTGTTACTGTCTCTCTCCCTTCCAGATAGCCTGTTACTGTCTCTCTCCCTTCCAGATATCCTGTTACTGTCTCTCTCCCTTCCAGATAGCCTGTTACTGTCTCTCTCCCTTCCAGATATCCTGTTACTGTCTCTCTCCCTTCCAGATAGCCTGTTACTGTCTCTCTCCCTTCCAGACAGCCTGTTACTGTCTCTCTCCCTTCCAGATAGCCTGTTACTGTCTCTCTCCCTTCCAGTGTGTGTGTGTGTGTGCGTGTGTGTGTGCTCCAACAGATTAAGTAGATTCAGACCGTACGTGTGTGTAGTCTAGAGGTTAAGAAGCACTTTGGGAAGGACACATTAGAGAGAATGATGGAGAATGCATCTTAAAGGTTAAGCAGCCTGTTATCCACAATGTAAAGGATAGTCAAAACCCACACTGCCTCACCTCACTACAAAACAACACCAAATAAAATACCTCCATCTTGTCTGTCTCTCTCTGTTTCCATGTCTCTCTCTCTGTCTCTCTCTCTTTCCATGTCTCTCTCTCTGTCTCTCTTTCCATGTCTCTCTCTCTGTCTCTCTCTCTTTCCATCTCTCTCTCTCTGTCTCTCTTTCCATGTCTCTCTCTTTCCATGTCTCTCTCTCTGTCTCTCTTTCCATGTCTCTCTCCCTGTCTCTCTCTCTTTCCGTGTCTCTCTCTTTTTCCGTGTCTCTCTCTCTTTCCGCGTCTCTCTCTCTCTCTCTCTCTCTCTCTCTCTCCATGTCTCTCTGTCTCTCTCTCTCTTTCCGTGTCTCTCTCTCTTTCCATCTCTCTCTCTCTCTCCGTGTCTCTCTCTCTGTCTCTCACTCTCTTTCCATGTCTCTCTCTCTTTCTATGTCTCTCTCTCTCTCTTTCTATGTCTCTCTCTCTCTCTTTCTATGTCTCTCTCTCTTTCTATGTCTCTCTCTCTCTTTCCATGTCTCTCTCTCTTTCTATGTCTCTCTCTCTCTCTTTCTATGTCTCTCTCTCTCTCTTTCTGTCTCTCTCTCTCTCTTTCTATGTCTCTCTCTCTTTCCGTGTCTCTGTCTCTCTCTCTTTCCATGTCTCTCTCTCTGTCTCTATTTCCATGTCTCTCTCTCTGTCTCTCTCTCTTTCCGTGTCTCTCTCTCTCTTTCTGTGTCTCTCTCTGTCTCTCTCTCTTTCTGTGTCTCTCTCTCTGTCTCACTATCTTTCCACGTCTCTCTCTCTCTCTGTCTCACTCTCTTTCCATGTCTCTCTCTCTTTCTATGTCTCTCTCTCTCTCTCTTTCTATGTCTCTCTCTCTTTCTATGTCTCTCTCTCTCTCTTTCCATGTCTCTCTCTCTTTCTATGTCTCTCTCTCTCTCTTTCTATGTCTCTCTCTCTCTCTTTCTATGTCTCTCTCTCTCTTTCCGTGTCTCTCTCTCTCTCTTTCCATGTCTCTCTCTCTGTCTCTCTTTCCATGTCTCTCTCTCTGTCTCTCTCTCTTTCCGTGTCTCTCTCTCTTTCTGTGTCTCTCTCTGTCTCTCTCTCTTTCCGTGTCTCTCTCTCTGTCTCTCTCTTTCCATGTCTCTCTCTCTGTCTCTCTCTTTTTCTGTGTCTCTCTCTCTGTCTCTCGCTCTCTTAGCCTGAGGACAACAGGATGAACAGTAAGGCCTATGGGTGAATCCTGAATTGCACCTTATTCCCCTTATAAGGCTCTGGGCAAAGGTAGTGCACTACATAGGGAATAGTTGGCCATTTGTGATACAACCACAGTAAAAGCTGCCTTGTTCACTCTCTATAAAGTGAGACAGCCTGAGGACAAAAGGGTGGACAGGAAGAGCATATCTGTGTCCCAAATGGAACCCTATTCCCTTCATAGTGCACTACTTTTGACCATGCCCATTGGACTCTGATCAGAAGAAGTACACTACTTAGGGAATAGGCTGCCATTTGGGACACCGCTAATATATACCAACTCTGGGGTATAAAAGCTAAACAGAACCCCTCTGATAATGGCCAGTATAACATCACTGGTACACATTAATGACTAAGTCAGTACATTAACGATATGAAGCTTCATTCCACATATTTTTTACCATCAAAGAAGACAACCTGTAAAATGACTATGTTAAAACTGAGTAACATATTAGTGTCTGTCTGTCTGTCTGTCTGTCTGTCTGTCTGTCTGTCTGTCTGTCTGTCTGTCTGTCTGTCTGTCTGTCTGTCTGTCTGTCTGTCTGTCTGTCTGTCTGTCTGTCTGTCTGTCTGTCTGTCTGTCTGTTCTAGGTTGGACTAAACAAAGGATATAACAGAGATATTGAGCCTTGGGTTGAGTGTTGAAGCAGTGTGTGTGTGTGTGTGTGTGTGTGTGTGTGTGTGTGTGTGTGTGTGTGTGTGTGTGTGTGTGTGTGTGAGAGGAGAAGAGTGTGTGTGTGTGTGTGTGTGTGTGTGTCGGAGGAGAAGAGACGCTGCAGCAGGGGGCTGTGAATGGTTGTTTCCTGACTAAGCTGTGTCTTGCATCTCAAGTCAGAGTGAATGAGGTGGCTACTGGCTAAAGCTGAGGCTAGCTTCCAGAATTACACCCTATCCCCTATCTATAGTCAACTTCTTTTAGTGGACTAAAAAGTGAACAGGGGGCAATTTGGGACAGTTCCTGAGGCTAGAGCGCTAACTAGGGTCACAAGCTGACCATGACAAATGGTATGCGTCCCAAATTACGCCCTATTGGCATTGTGATTTGGTCAGAAGTAGTGTACTATGTAGGGAATAGGGTGCCATTTGGGAGACGACCATAGCAACTGAAATGGCTAACCACTCCCCCATTCAGTCCCTGACACATTTATACTGAAGTGTTTCCCCAGCCTCATCAGAACAGGGGAGAGGGGACATCCGTTCCCCTCTACCACCTCATCAGAACAAGGGAGAGGGGACATCCGTTCCCCTCTACAACCTCATCAGAACAGGGGAGAAGGGACATCCGTTCCCCTCTACAACCTCATCAGAACAGGGGAGAGGGGACATCCGTTCCCCTCTACAACCTCATCAGAACAGGGGAGAGGGGACATCCGTTCCACTCTACAACCTCATCAGAACAGGGGAGAGGGGACATCCGTTCCCCTCTAAAACCTCATCAGAACAGGGGAGAAGGGACATCCGTTCTCCTCTACAGCCTCATCAGAACAGGGGAGAAGGGACATCCGTTCCCCTCTAAAACCTCATCAGAACAGGGGAGAAAGGACATCCGTTCCCCTCTACAACCTCATCAGAACAGGGGAGAGGGGACATCCGTTCCCCTCTAAAACCTCATCAGAACAGGGGAGAAGGGACATCCGTTCCCCTCTACAACCTCATCAGAACAGGGGAGAGGGGACATCCGTTCCCCTCTAAAACCTCATCAGAACAGGGGAGAAGGGACATCCGTTCCCCTCTACAACCTCATCAGAACAGGGGAGAAGGGACATCCGTTCCCCTCTACAACCTCATCAGAACAGGGGAGAGGGGACATCCGTTCCCCTCTAAAACCTCATCAGAACAGGGGAGAAGGGACATCCGTTCCCCTCTACAACCTCATCAGAACAGGGGAGAAGGGACATCCGTTCCCCTCTACAACCTCATCAGAACAGGGGAGAAGGGACATCCGTTCCCCTCTAAAACCTCATCAGAACAGGGGAGAAGGGACATCCGTTCCCCTCTACAACCTCATCAGAACAGGGGAGAGGGGACATCCGTTCCCCTCTAAAACCTCATCAGAACAGGGGAGAGGGGACGCCCATTCCCCGCTATATCCTAACCAGACAGAAGCAGAAACTGGGTTTTTCTTATTCTTCTCCAAAAAATTGTTTTTGCCATGACTACTGGCACACAGCTTTCCTCCCCTGTGGTGAGGTGGTAGCCCCTCTCTCCTTCTCTCTCCATCCCTGTCGCGCGTTCTCTTTCAGTCTCTATTTTTATCTATTACCCCTCTCCTTTCCTATCTCTCTCTCTCTCTCTAAATCTCTATCTCCCCTTCCTCTCTCCAGGCAGGCAGGGTTGAGTGTGCCAGCCAAAGGGATTTTCAGGCTGCGATAGTGTCGGCCATGGCCCAGACACAGTCTAATGGGGATTGGGCCTCTTTTGCAGTTTTCATAGCTCTCTGACAAACCTAGGTCAGCAGCTGGAAAATAAACAGCTTTTTTTTCTGGGGCATTTTCACAGGCAGTGGCCTTCTCTCTCTCTCTCTCTCAATCCCGCTCTCTCTGTCTCTCTCTCTCTGTCTATCTCCCTCAATCTCTCTCTCTCCCTCAATCTCTCTCCCTCCCTCCCTCCCTCCCTCCCTCCCTCCCTCCCTCCCTCTCTCCCTCCCTCCCTCTCTCTCTCTCTCTCTCTCTGTCTGTCTGTCTGTCTGTCTGTCTGTCTGTCTGTCTGTCTGTCTGTCTGTCTGTCTGTCTGTCTGTCTGTCTGTCTGTCTGTCTGTCTGTCTGTCTGTCTGTCTGTCTGTCTGTCTGTCTGTCTGTCTGTCTGTCTGTCTGTCTGTCTGTCTGTCTGTCTGTCTGTCTGTCTGTCTGTCTCTGTCTGTCTGTCTGTCTGTCTGTCTCTCTCTCTCTCTCTCTGTCTATCTCTCCCACTCTATCTCTCTCTGAATTCAATTCAATTCAATTCAAGGGGCTGTATTGGAATGGCAAACATATGTTAACATTGCCAAGGCAAGTGAAGTAGATAATATACAAAAGTGAAATAAACAATAAAAATTAACAGTAAACATTACACTCACAGAAGTTCCAAAAGACTAAAGCCAGGTCAAATGTCATATTATGTCTATATACAGTGTTGTAACGATGTGCAAATGGTTAAAGTACAAAAGGGGAAATAAATAAACATAAATATGGGTTGTATTTACAATGGTGTTTGTTCTTCACTGGTTGCCCTTCTCTTGTGACAACAGGTCACACATCTTGCTGCTGTGATGTCACACTGTGGTATTTCACCCAGTAGATATGGGAGTTTATCAAAATCGGGTTTGTTTTCACATTTTTTGGATATGTGTAATCTGAGAGAAATACTTGTCTCTAATATGGTCATACATTTGGCAGGAGGTTAGGAATTATAGCTCAGTTTCCACCTCATTTTGTGGGCAGTGAGCACATAGCCTGTCTTCTCTTGAGAGCTAGGTCTGCCTACGGCGGCCTTTCTCAATAGCAAGGCTCAATAGCAAGGCTATGCTCACAGAGTCTGTACATAGTCAAAGCTTTCCTTAAGTGTGGGTCAGTCACAGTGGTCAGGTATTCTGCCACTGTGTACTCTCTGTTGAGGGCCAAATAGCATTCTAGTTTACTCTGTTTTTTTGTTAGTTCTTTCCAATGTGTCAAGTAATTATCCCTGTCTCACCCCTCGGCCCTGTGGGAAGAAATATGTGTTTTTTGCCTATTTTAACTGCACACTTGTTGTTTGTGTACACCGATTTTATCATGTCGTATGTTTTTCCACCAACACCACTTTCCATCAATTTGTATAGCAGACCCTCATGCCAAATTGAGTCAAAGGCTTTTTTGAAATCAACAAAGCATAAAAGACTTTGCCTTTGTTTTGTTTTGTTTGTTTGTCAATTAGGGTGTGCGGGGTGAATATGTGGTCTGCCATATGATAATTTGGTAAAAAGCCAACTTGACATTGGCTCAGTACATTGTTTTCATTGAGGAAATGTACGAGTCTGCTGTTGATGTTAATGCAGTGGATTTTTCCAAGGTTGCTGTTGACACATCTCACGGTAGTTATTGGGGTCAAATTTGTCTCCACTTTTGTGGATTGGGGTGATCCGTCCTCGGTTCCAAATATTGGGGAAAATGCCAGAGCTGAGGATGATGTTAAAGCATTTAAGTATAAGCAATTGGAATTTGTTGTGTGTGTATTTGATCATTTCATTGAGGATACCATCAACACCACAGTGTCACGACTTCCACCGAAGGTGGTTCCTCTCCTAGTTCGGGCGGTGCTCGGCAGTCGGCGTCACCGGCCTACTAGCCATCACTGATCCATGTTTCCTTTTTCGTTTGTTTTGTCTTTGGCTCATTCACACCTGATTTTCATTCGCTTTCATTTCTATTTGTATATTTACCCGTTTCCCCGCTTAGGTTTGTGCGGGCTTATTTTCCTGTTGCTTGTGGAGGCTTTCCTCTGTGTATTTCGCGTGTGGTTATTATAGTAAGGTGCGTTGTGTTTTTGCACCTTTCGGGAGTACTGTTAGTTCCCACTGTGTTGGGCATTGTTTTTGGGGTATTGTACTGTACCGTGTTTTTGGACTTGCCCTTATTAAAATATACGCAACACTGACATCTCTGCCCCCCTGTGTTTGACTCCTCACCCACCTTCAGTGCATAAACGCACAGGCCTTTTTGGGTTGGAGGGGTTTTATTTTGTCCTGTCGTTCATTCAAGGTAATTGGAGAATCCAGTGGGTTCTGGTAGTCTTTAAAGATTTGCATTTTAATACTGTATATGTTTTTGCTGTTTTTTCTTTGTTGTAGAGCCAAAAAGATTGGAGAAGTGGTTTATCCATACATCTCCATTTTGGATAGATAATTCTTCGTGTTGTTATTTGTTTAGTGTTTTTCAATTTTCCCAGAAGTGGTTAGAGTCTACGGATTCTTCAATTACATTGAGCTGATTTCTGATGTGCTGTTCCTTCTTTTTCCATAGTGCATGTCTGTATTGTTTTAGTCATTGTTGTTCATTTTCTTCGGTTTTCTGTTTTACATTTTTAGATTAGATAGAGAAGCTGAGAGGTCAAATATACTGTTTACATTTTCTACCTCCGAATTGACAGCTTCACTATTACAGTGGAGACAGTGGAGAGTTTTGTCCGGGATATTGTCTAGAAGGGATTGAATTTGTTGTTGCCTAATTGTTTTTTGGTAGGTTTTCACACTACATTCCTTCCATCTATAGCATTTTTTTAAATGACTTAGTTCCTTTGGCTTTGATGCCTCGTGATTGAGTATTGCTCTGTTCAAGTAGACTGTGATTTTGCTGTGGTTTGATAGGGGTGTCAGTGGGCTGACTGTGAACGCTCTGAGAGACTCTGGGTTAAGGTCAAGTTCCTGTCCGGTTCTGGCATTTCGGTCGCCACAGACTAGTACATGTCTCTGGGCCTAAAAAAGATTGATTTCCCTCTCCAGGATGGAGAACCTGTCTTCATTAAAGGGGATTCTAGTGGGGGGATATAAACTCAGCAAAAACTTTTACTTCCTCTCACTGTCAACTATGTTTATTTTCAACAAACTTAACATGTGTAAATATTTGTATGAACATAACAAGATTCAACAACTAAGACATAAACTGAACAAGTTCCACAGACATGTGACTAACAGAAATGGAATAATGTGTCCCTGAACAAAGGGGGGTCAAAATCAAGAGTAACAGTCAGTATGTGTTGTACTGCAGTGCATCTTCTCTTCATGGACTGCACCAGATGTGCCAGTTCTTGTGAGATGTTACCCCACACTTCCACCAAGGCACCTACAAGTTTCCGGACATTTCTGGGGGGAATGGCCCTAGCCCTCACCCTCCAATCCAACAGGTCCCAGATGTGCTCAATGGATTGAGATCTGGGCTCTTTGCTGGCCATGGCAGTATGGCTGGTGGCATTGTCATGCTGGAGGGTCATGTCAGGATGAGCCTGCAGGAAGAGTACCACATGAGGGAGGAGGATGTCTTCCCTGTAACGCACAGCGTTGAGATTGCCTGCAATGACAACGAGCTCAGTCCGATGATGCTGTGACACACCGCCCCAGACCATGACGGACCCTCCACCTCCAAATCGATCCCGCTCCAGAGTACAGGCCTCGGAGTAACGCTCATTCCTTTGACGATAAACGCGAATCCGACCATCACCCCCGGTAAACAAAACCTTGACTCATCAGTGAAGAGCACTTTCTGCCAGTCCTGTCTGGTCCAGCGACGGTGGGTTTGTGGCCATAGGCGACATTGTTGCCGGTGATGTCTGGTGAGGACCTGCCTTACAACAGGCCTACAAGCCCTAATTCCAGCCTCTCTCAGCCTATTGCAGGCAGTCTGAGCACTGATGGAGGGATTTTGCGTTCCTGGTGTAACTTGGGCAGTTGTTGTTGCCATTCTGTACCTGTCCTGCAGGTGTGATGTACCGATCCTGTGCAGGTGTTGTTACACGTGGTCTGCCACTGCGAGGACGATCAGCTGTCCGTCCTGTCTCCCAGTAGCGCTGTCTTTATTGCCCTGGCCACATCTGCAGTCCTCATGCCTCCTTGCAGCATGCCTAAGGCACATTCACGCAGATGAGCCGGGACTCTGGGCATCTTTCTTTTGGTGTTTTTCAGAGTCAAGTAGAAAGGCCTCTTTAGTGTCATAAGTTATCATAACTGTCACCTTAATTGCCAACCATCTGTAAGCTGTTAGTGTCTTAACGACCGTTCCACAGGTGCATGTTCATTAACTGTTTATGGTTCATTGAACAAGCATGGAAAACAGTGTTTAAACCCTTTACAATGAAGATCTGTGAAGTTATTTCAATTTTTGCAAATTATCTTTGAAAGACAGGGTCTTGAAAAAGGGACAATTATTTTTTTGCTGAGTTTAGGTAGCACACAGTAGGATATTTCTCTCTCTCTCTACCTCTCTCTCTCTCCCCCTCTCTCTAGCGCTCTCTCTCCCTCTCTGCCTCTCTCTAGCTCTCTCTCTCTCTCCCGTACTCCCTATCTCTATACCTCTCTCTCTCTCTCTCTCTCTCTCTCTCTCTCTCTCTCCCGTACTCCCTCTCTCTAGCGCTCTCTCTCCCTCTCTCTAGCTCTCTCTCTCTCTCTTCCGTACTCCCTATCTCTATACCTCTCACTCTCTCCCACTCTCTCTCTCTCTCTCTCTCTCTCTCAATCTCTCTCTCCCTCTCTCTCTCTCTCTCTCTCTCTCAATCTCTTTCTCCCTCACTCCCTCTCTCTCTCCCTCTCTCTAGCTCTCTCTCTCTCTCCCGTACTCCCTATCTCTATACCTCTCTCTCTCTCTCTCTCTCTCTCTCTCCCGTACTCCCTCTCTCTAGCGCTCTCTCTCTCTCTCTCTAGCTCTCTCTCTCTCTCTTCCGTACTCCCTATCTCTATACCTCTCTCTCTCTCCCCCTCTCCCTCTCTCTCTCTCTCTCTCAATCTCTCTCTCCCTCTCTCTCTCTCTCTCAATCTCTTTCTCCCTCACTCCCTCTCTCTAGCGCTCTCTCTCCCTCTCTCTAGCTCTCTCTCTCTCTCCCGTACTCCCTATCTCTATACCTCTCTCTCTCTCTCTCTCTCTCTCTCTCTCTCCCGTACTCCCTCTCTCTAGCGCTCTCTCTCCCTCTCTCTAGCTCTCTCTCTCTCTCTTCCGTACTCCCTATCTCTATACCTCTCTCTCTCTCCCCCTCTCTCTCTCTCTCTCAATCTCTCTCTCTCTCTCTCCCTCTCTCTCTCTCTCTCTCTCTCTTTCTCTCAATCTCTTTCTCCCTCACTCCCTCTCTCTAGCGCTCTCTCTCCCTCTCTCTAGCTCTCTCTCTCTCTCTTCCGTACTCCCTATCTCTATACCTCTCTTTAGGTAGCACACAGTAGGATATTTCTCTCTCTCTCTACCTCTCTCTCTCTCCCCTCTCTCTCTCTCTCTCTCTCTAGCTCTCTCTCTCTCTCTTCCGTACTCCCTATCTCTATACCTCTCTCTCTCTCCCCCTCTCTCTCTCTCTCTCTCAATCTCTCCCTCTCTCCCTCTCTCTAGCTCTCTCTCTCTCTCCCGTACTCCCTATCTCTATACCTCTCTCTCTCTCTCTCTCTCTCTCCCGTACTCCCTCTCTCTAGCGCTCTCTCTCCCTCTCTCTAGCTCTCTCTCTCTCTCTTCCGTACTCTCTATCTCTATACCTCTCTCTCTCTCCCCCCTCTCTCTCTCTCTCTCTCTCTCTCTCTCTCTCAATCTCTCTCTCCCTCTCTCTCTCTCTCTCTCTCTCAATCTCTTTCTCCCTCACTCCCTCTCTCTAGCGCTCTCTCTCCCTCTCTCTAGCTCTCTCTCTCTCTCTTCCGTACTCCCTATCTCTATACCTCTCTCTCTCTCCCCCTCTCTCTCTCTCTCAATCTCTCTCTCCCTCTCTCTCTCTCTCTCTCTCTCTCTCTCTCTCTCGTACTCCCTCTCTCTAGCGCTCTCTCTCCCTCTCTCTAGCTCTCTCTCTCTCTCTCTCCCGTACTCCCTATCTCTATACCTCTCTCTCTCTCCCCCCTCTCTCTCTCTCTCAATCTCTCTCTCCCTCTCTCTCTCTCTCTCTCTCTCTCTCTCTCTCTCGTACTCCCTCTCTCTAGCGCTCTCTCTCCCTCTCTCTAGCTCTCTCTCTCTCTCTCTCTCGTACTCCCTCTCTCTAGCGCTCTCTCTCCCTCTCTCTAGCTCTCTCTCTCTCTCTCCCGTACTCCCTATCTCTATACCTCTCTATTTCTCCCTCCCTGCGGCTGGTACAATCTTGTGACAGGTTTCTGCATGTGAACAGCAGTCGAGTCGAACCTGAAAAATCAAGGACAGGACTTGAAAATGCCTTTTTCTCTCCACTTCTCTCAACCTGTCTGATGAAAGAGGTTAAACTAGGACAGAGAGGGTCATGTGTCCTGTATGCCTCTCAGAAATCTCTGACACCATCTGGAGAACAGTGAACTCCATGGGAGATCGTTTTAAAAGCTCACCTGCGCTGGCTACTCACATTGGAACTGCAAGTTTATAATAAAGACATAAACAGCCTTAGTAATGTACCATACAAGTTTATAATAAAGACATAAACAGCCTTAGTAATGTACCATACAAGGGAATGGGGTGTCATTGGAGACACATAATGAACACAACACCAGAGGATGTAAAAAAACAACACGTTTTATACTTCTTCATTATACCATTAAACTCACACAATCGCAGTGGCGACTTCATGAAGGAGCGCCCTGGGTTTAAATAGGTCTCTGTTAAAGTCCAGCAATGAATGAAATGAGCTACCAGTATAGAGGAAGTCTTTCACACAGTAACCCTCATCGGGGTCTGTCTGAACTCATAAAGCAAAGTCAACCTGTCTGTCTGTCTGTCTGAACTCATAAAGCAAAGTCAACCTGTCTGTCTGTCTGTCTGTCTGTCTGTCTGTCTGTCTGTCTGTCTGTCTGTCTGTCTGTCTGTCTGTCTGTCTGTCTGTCTGTCTGTCTGTCTGTCTGTCTGAACTCATAAAGCAAAGTCAACCTGTCTGTCTGAACTCATAAAGCAAAGTCAACCTGTCTGTCTGAACTCATAAAGCAAAGTCAACCGGTCTGCCTGTCTGTCTGTCTGTCTGTCTGTCTGTCTGTCTGTCTGTCTGTCTGTCTGTCTGTCTGTCTGTCTGTCTGTCTGTCTGTCTGTCTGTCTGTCTGTCTGTCTGTCTGTCTGTCTGTCTGTCTGTCTGTCTAGCCAATCTAGCAGGGAATCGAAGGGATATTTGCCACTATGGATCGATGCCTCTGCCCCTCATTAAACCTCTCCTCAGTTCAGTTACTCAGAGAGAGAAAATGAGTGGCTATACGTAAGGCTATATGTAATTAATCATTTGAAAAATACCAATGCACGCACACACACACACACACACACACACACACACACACACACACACACACACACACACACACACACACACACACACACACACACACACACACACACTCTGTAGCCCCAATGCTGATCTCTCTCTCTCTCTCTCTTTCACTCTGTCTGTCTCTCTCTCTGTCTGAAGCCTTCTCCTTCCCTCCCTATCTCTCTCTCTCTCTCTCTTTCACTCTGTCTGTCTCTCTCTCTGTCTGAAGCCTTCTCCCTCCCTCCCTATCTCTGTCTCTCTCTCTCTTTCACTCTGCCTGTCTCTCTCTCTCTTTCACTCTGTCTGTCTCTCTCTCTGTCTGAAGCCTTCTCCCTCCCTCCCTATATCTCTCTCTCTCTCTCTCTCTTTCACTCTGCCTGTCTCTCTCTGTCTGAAGCCTTCTCCCTCCCTCCCTCCCTATCTCTGTCTGTCTCTCTCTCTCTCTCTCTCTCTCTCTCTCTCTCTCTTTCACTCTGTCTGTCTCGCTCTCTGTCTGAAGCCTTCTCCCTCCCTCCCTATCTCTCTCTCTCTCTTTCACTCTGCCTGTCTCTCTCTGTCTGAAGCCTTCTCCCTCCCTATCTCTGTCTCTGTCTCTGTCTCTCCCTATCTCTCTCTCTCTCTCTCTCTCTTTCACTCTGCCTGTCTCTCTCTGTCTGAAGCCTTCTCCCTCCCTCCCTATCTCTGTATGTCTCTCTCTATCTATCTCTCTTTCACTCTGTCTGTCTCTCTCTGTCTGAAGCCTTCTCCCTCCCTCCCTATCTCTCTCTCTCTCTCTCTCTCTCTCTCTCTTTCACTCTGCCTGTCTCTCTCTGTCTGAAGCCTTATCCCTCCCTCCCTATCTCTCTCTCTCTCTCTCTCTCTCTCTGTCTCTCTCTCTCTCTCTCTTTCACTCTGTCTGTCTCTCTCTGTCTGAAGCCTTCTCCCTCCCTCCCTATCTCTCTCTCTCTCTTTCACTCTGTCTGTCTCTCTCTGTCTGAAGCCTTCTCCCTCCCTCCCTATCTCTCTCTCTCTCTCTTTCACTCTGTCTGGCTCTCTCTGTCTGAAGCCTTCTCCCTCCCTCCCTATCTCTCTCTCTTTCACTCTGTCTGTCTCTCTCTCTGTCTGTCTGTCTCCTCTCTCTGAAGCCTCCCCTCCCTATCTCTGTCTCTCTCTCTCTTTCACTCTGTCTGTCTCTCTCTGTCTGAAGCCTTCTCCCTCCCTCCCTATCTCTCTCTCTCTCTTTCACTCTGTCTGTCTCTCTCTCTGTCTGAAGCCTTCTCCCTCCCTCCCTATCTCCGTCTCTCTCTCTCTTTCACTCTGCCTGTCTCTCTCTCTGTCTGAAGCCTTCTCCCTCCCTCCCTATCTCTCTCTCTCTCTCCTTCTCCATATTCTGGGTTAAGACACAGACAGACCGGGTCTTTCTTCACAGTGGGTGGTGAGGTTTCTCTGCCTAGAACAGGCAGGTGTACTACTCTGAATAATACAAGTTTGTATGCAGGAGTTTTAGCAGCTATTCTCAAAACAGCTCCAATGGTGCTTGACGATTCTGAACAAAAATAAACCTATATCATGTTTTGTGTGCAGTGATGGACAGTTTATGCCAGTGTTGAGTGGTTTCATCATACCACTCATAACCTTCTCTATGTTGGCATAGTTTGGCTCATATATATTAAGTAGCTATTATGTATTTTCAATGTAATCATACATGCACTTTTCTCCATACATCATTTTCTTTGAATTATTGTCTAGAAATGCTGAACTGGCCCTGAACTCGTGCTCCAATCACGACTGCTGCTTATTGTTGCTTGGCAACGATCATACAACCATTGTATTGGGAGCCTAATGCCACGCTTCTTCCTCAGAATGAATCATAGTGTACCTCTTGAGGATACATGTTCATAAAGAGATTGAAGCCTCACAATATAGCTGTGATAATTAAAGGGTTTGTAGATACCAACAGATCTCTGGTGGGTGTATGACTCTGTTCCACTATAAAGGTGCTAGTGTTAGAAAAGCATTTCAAAGTTCATAACTTCATTCACAACTGACACATATATTACTGATTACTGTACAATTACTAAGAAAGTAACAGGAGTGACAGAAAGTGAAACACACAATCAACATGTTCTGTCCTATTGTATGAATGTACTGCATGTACTGTGCATGTACCCATCATCGGATGGGACCACAGTGTCTCCTGACCCCTCCTGTCTCAGCCTCCAGTATTTATGCTGCAGGAGTTTATGTGTCGGGGGGCTGGGGTCAGTCTGTTATATCTGGAGTATTTCTCCTGTCTTATCCGGTGTCCTGTGTGAATTTAAGTATGCTCTCTCTAATTCTCTCTCTCTCTGAGGACCTGAGCCCTAGGACAATGCCTCAGGACTACCTGACATGATGACTCCTTGTTGTCCCCAGTCCACCTGGCCGTGCTGCTGCTCCAGTTTGAACTGTTCTGCCTGCGGCTATGGAACCCTGACCTGTTCACTGTGATTACTATCATTTATGAACATTTGAACATCTTGGCCATGTTCTGTTATAATCTCCACCCAGCACAGCCAGAAGAGGCCACCCCTCATAGCCTGGTTCCTCTCTAGGTTTCTTCCTAGGTTTTGGCCTTTCTAGGGAGTTTTTCCTAGCCACCGTGCTTCTACACCTGCATTGCTTGCTGTTTGGGGTTTTAGGCTGGGTTTCTGTACAGCACTTTGATATATCAGCTGATGTACGAAGGGCTATATAAATAAATTTGATTTACTATCATGTCATTCTAGAATGTACTGTGTGGACTATCCCCAATTTTGTGGTATCCAATTGTTTTTAGTAGCTACTATCTTGTCTCATCGCTACAACTCCCGTACGGGCTCGGGAGAGAAACACCATGCACCTGGCAACCTTGGCCAACCCCTCCCTAACCCGGGCGACGCTAGGCCAATTGTGCATCGCCCCACGAACCTCCCGGTCGCGGCCACACGACAGAGCCTGGGCACGAACCCAGAGGCTCTGATGGCACAGCTGCCGCTGCAGTACAGCGCCCTTAACCACTGCGCCACCCGGGAGCCTCCCTACACTCACTCTTTCTAGAGCAGAATCTAAAAGACAATTATTTAATCAACATATTTGCTTAAGTTTAACAGAGTTTGCATCTAGGGGAAGCTTTCAACATACTATAGCACAAAATAATAGTAAATGCTGTATATCCATGCATTAGATTACAAAACTTAACAAACATGCTGAAGTAGTACAATTTAAACTGTCACAGTAACCCTTTCCATTTCAATGAGCTAGAAGATTACAGCTCTAGTGTTTAAGAGGATGCTGAGACGCTATGCAATACACCAAGCATATCCCAAATCGAACCCTATTCCCTAAATAGAGCCCTATGGACCCTAGTAATAAGTAGTGCACTATATAGGGAATAGGGTGCCATTTAAGATGCAAACACAGTCACCCCTTCAGCACAATCATATGTCACAAAATCAACATATCATATATGATAAACTATTTCCTCATTACAAAACATGAGGAAGTTAATTGAAAATGTTTCCAAGTGGAGGTTGAATATTAAAGGGATATTTCTGTGTGTATTCTACTACTGGGACTAATTCAGAAACGCCTGTTGGGGCTCCGTCTGTCTCAAACTAAATTGGTTTACTAAAGTGAGCGGGAGTGTGTGTGTGTGTGTGTGTGTGTGTGTGTGTGTGTGTGTGTCTGTCTGCAAAATCACTAGGTGAGGCTAATGGCTGAGCTTCCTGCCTCGTTTCCGAGATTTCCGACTGCTTAAACTAACAGAATGTTAGATTTAATATCAGCTTTAATATTAAGGCTTCTGATAATTACAATGTTTGGAGGTGAATTAACTGGCTTTTGGCACATTTCTATGTGATTACAAGTGTGAGCTTTAACCGTTGCTCTTGGAATTGACTGAATTGACAGAAAACCAAAGCAAAGAGTAGCTATATTGACCACGATTTGCATCCATTTTCTGTAATGAAAGTAACATCAACACTTTGTAATACAACGTTTGTATGAATCCCAAGAGGTGTAATGTCTCTAATCCAATGTATCTCAATGATGCATCTTTCTCTCTACAGGAGAATGTTTGCTTGTTGTGAGTTATGACTTGCAGACAGAACTTGTCCTCATCCCAAATGGCACCCTATGGGCCCTGGTTTAACGTAGTGCACTACCCTATGAGCCCTGGTCAACAGTAGTGCACTACCTTATAGGTCCTGGTTAAATGTAGTGCACTACCCTATGAGCCCTGGTTTAACGTAGTGCACTACCCTATAGGTCCTGGTTAAATGTAGTGCACTACCCTATGAGCCCTGGTCAACAGTAGTGCACTACCCTATAGGTCCTGGTTAAATGTAGTGCACTACCCTATGGGCCCTGGTTTAACGTAGTGCACTATCCTATAGGTCCTGGTTAAATGTAGTGCACTACCATATGGGGCCTGGTTTAACGTAGTGCACTACCCTATAGGTCCTGGTTAAATGTAGTGCACTACCCTATGGGGCCTGGTTTAACGTAGTGCACTACCCTATGAGCCCTGGTTTAACGTAGTGCACTACCCTATGGGGCCTGGTTTAACGTAGTGCACTACCCTATGGGCCCTGGTTTAACGTAGTGCACTACCCTATGAGCCCTGGTCAACAGTAGTGCACTACCCTATAGGTCCTGGTTAAATGTAGTGCACTACCCTATGGGGCCTGGTTTAACGTAGTGCACTACCCTATAGGTCCTGGTTAAATGTAGTGCACTACCCTATGGGGCCTGGTTTAACGTAGTGCACTACCCTATGAGCCCTGGTTTAACGTAGTGCACTACCCTATGGGGCCTGGTTTAACGTAGTGCACTACAAAAGGAACAGGGTGCCATTTGGAACGGATGCCTCGACTGTTATGTGAAAATGTAATCAACAGCCTGGGTCTCAAATGCTTTCTCTTCTTGTCTCCTTTGACAAATTATTCCAATTAGCCTTTAAACTGCTGAAGTTCCTCTCATTCCAACCCTGATTTAGTTTTACAGAACTTTAAAAGGGGCAATCCGGAATATGAAAAACAACACTTGTTTTAGGTTGGGAAAAAAGGGATGCACCAATTCCAGATTGGCCCTTTAACTCTGATTTGTGTTACATGACTTTAAAATGGCCATTCTGATTCGGTTTGAATCAGCCTTGTTATTTCCATTCAGAAGAATTGATCTGTTTGTCGTGATTTAGCCTGGAAGGCTGCAATTACTAATGGACTGCGTAATGTTATCCACATTGTCATGTTTGAATTGGTTTTGATGATCAATTATGTTGTTAAGCTGTGTGTCATATAAAATACAGTGCTTTCATATAAAAAGCAACATTACGGATGAAAAATAAGTACAAAAGCATTCAATCTTCATGGACTTCATCTTACTCTCCATTTATCTCTTTATCACACACACACACACGCACACACGCACACACGCACGCACGCACGCACGCACGCACGCACGCACGCACGCACACACACACACACACACACACACACACACACACACACACGTCCAGCTTAATGAGAACTGTAGGTCCCCTGCTCCTCCCAGTCAACAGTTTGATTTGAGGGTTGATAGGTGCTGATATCTGGCTTTAGAGAGGAGGCATTCTCTCTCCTGTCTCGTTCTCTTTCACTCCCACCGTGTTGTCTGTCTTACATACCTCCTTTTCTACACATTTTCTTGTTGGGTTTCCTGGCACATTCCTTGGATATTCTTTTGACTGTAAAATGAATAAAAAAAACTACAAAATAACAGAAAGCTGGAAAAGACCTGGAAGGTGACATGCAACAACCCCCCAAACCCTCCCCATCTCCCCATCCCTCCCTCATCAACAACAACGACAGAGGGACTGTCCAGAGAGTAACTGGGGGTGTTTCTGCAGAAATATTCCAAAATGGTGGAATGAATTTGCTGCACGTTGGAACACAAGAAGCCCATATTCACATGCACTTCTATATAAGACCCCTTACCACCACACAGGTGCTTCAGAGTTAGACGGGACTTTCCGTTACAGCACATTGCCAACAGTATTTGCCGTTCGTATTAAGATTAAATTGTACGCAATATTTTGTATCATTATGACACTGAGACCATTTACAATTTCAAGCTTTGCTGTGTGGATCTCAATGGATTGAAATGTAGGTCTTCAGTTAAAATATTGTATTATTTTGTCTGTTGCACCTGTAACTTGTAGTTTGCAAAGACTGCAAAGACAAATGCTAGATAAGAATAGGAAAGTAAGGGGTCTTACATGGTCTAGTCTGATGCCACAGGCCTCGAGTGTACCAGAATATTTCACCAACCAACCCTACATAAGATCATTGTCTAATAGCTCATAGCTAATCATATTATCCCCAGAACACTCACGACAGTAAGGGAAGGGAGTGCACCAAGGTACAGTACTAGGCCCAATCTGTTTCAACATCTGATTGTTTTTTCAGGCATTTTATGTAATATTTTGTCTTTTTGGGGTGTTATTTTTTAATCAACACAAAGAGGAACCTCAAACAGTGGCATGGAAAGGGAGAGTTGATGAAAATAGATGTCTGCCATGGAAGATCAAGTCAGAATGAGGATGCTGGAGATGATGGTGGTGGAGGACACAGACACAGCATGCACAGGGAGGACAACACGGCATGCTCCACACACACTACAGTAGCGACACACAGTCTCAGAGAGAGATAGAATAAGAGCTAGAAAATACATAAAAATAGTTTGGTTTTGTTCTCGTATACCCGACCCACTCACCATCCTCCGTAGGAACGTAGATGTTTAGATACAAACAGTCCTCGTTTTGATCCTGTATGTAAGAGGCCACTATATCCAGGCTGAAGGAGAACCATATGGGCATCATAATCTCTGGCACGGCGTTGTGAATATTCTGGGGGCAAACGGGAGCAAAGTGAGTGGCGTTCTTTATCCCCGACCAGGAGGAGGGTGGCTCGGGGGGCAGGAAGCGTTTCTCTCCCACTGGGGAGGCTGCATACGGGACCCCCAAATACTGGTCCACTGGTCCCAGTATCTCACTGGGTAGGGGCACTCTCACCCCCCGGAGTTTCCCATACTGCGTGTTCACAGTGGGGTGGTAGGCCTGGCCTCGGACAGCCACCAAGCACCAGGAAAAAGTTACGATCCAGAAGGACGCGGTGATGCTGAGGCTGGAGATGGAGCTGGGTATGTGGGCTCCATGCCAGTCCCTATGGTCCTGATGCTGAGAGGAGAGGAGACGGTTTCTCCTTGGCAAAAACCACATGGTCCGTCTGAGTGAGTCTCAGCAATGACTGCAGGTCACCAACATAAACGTGGGGTCTCCTACCCGGCTCACACAGCCTTTCTTTTCCTCTCCCTGTCTTCCCCTGTCTTCCCCTGTCTTCCCCTGTCTCCCCTTCGCCCAGTAATCCCGTCTCTCAGCCCAACAGTCCAGCACCCATAGATCTACTTATCAGTCTGGATAAAGGAGCTGAGCAGATAAAACAGAACAGTACAAAAATAAAAAGTTATGCTATTTCCTTTCTTTACGGTCTTCATTCACTGTCCTCTCCTCCTCTCGTCAGATCTTCCATCCTATACCTGCTGAAGAGAGGGAAGAAAAAAGAGGATAGGAACATTTATGACAATCTCCAGAGATACAGACAAACAGTTTACATTCATTTATTTTATTCACTCATGTTTTATTGACTGGTAGAGAGGGTCTTTTCTGTCCTGATATAAACCAGAACACATAAACATGACAGTGCACTTACCCATGCTATCAATCTACACAATCAAGGGCTCGCCGAGTCGCTGGGGTAAAGTGTTGCACAATTTAGTCACAGACCGTTTACTGATATAAAGCCTAGCTATTGAAAGATTAACATAGCAATGAGCACACTACAAAAAAAGGCATATGTCCCTAACATGTCCCCATCTCACATAACACACAAAATACATACCAAAATACATACCAAAATACATACCAAAATACATACCAAAATACATACCAAAATACATACCAAAATACATACCAAAATACATACCAAAATACATACCAAAATACATACCAAAGGAACATTATACAACTGTTTAGAAAAAGATAAATCACTATAAATCACAAACCTACACTATCAACAGTTTTTAATGACTTCCAATAACATTAAAAACATCAAAATGTCATGTTTCCCATTAGGTAGAGTTTCTCTACTTCCCCCTTCTCTATAGATAAAGACCTGATAAAATGCTTTCTCAGTTACACCTCCCCTGTCTTAGTCGAAGATAAGAGAGAAAGCGAGAGAGAGAGAGAGAGAGAGAGAGAGAGAGAGGGGGGGAGAGAGAGAGAGAGAGAGAGAGAGGGAGGGGGAGAGAGAGAGAGAGGGGGGGGAGAGAGAGAGAGAGAGAGGGAGGGGGAGAGAGAGAGAGAGAGAGAGGGAGGGGGAGAGAGAGAGAGAGGGGGGGGAGAGAGAGAGAGAGAGAGAGAGAGAGAGAGAGAGGGGAGAGAGAGAGAGAGAGGGAGGAGAGAGAGAGAGACAGGGAGGAGAGAGAGAGAGAGAGAGAGAGAGAGAGAGAGAGAGAGAGAGAGAAAGGGAGCAAACCCCCTCAACCCCGCACCTCGACCCCCTCTACCTCCTCAACCTCCCCTTAAACCCTCTTCCTCAACCCCTCCTACTCCTCAACCTCCCATCCTCAACTACCCCTGCTCCTAGACTCCCCTCCTCAACCCACTCCTCAAACCCACTCCTCAACCTCCCTACTCCTCAAACCCCCTCTTCAACTCCACCCTCCTCCTACTCCCCCTCCTCAACCTCCACCTCAACCCCATACCACCTCAACCCCTCCTCCTAGCCCCCTGGCCCAGCTCAGCCTCAGTGGCTAGCAGCTGGCTAAATAGGACAGGCAGGAGGACTGTCCAATAACAGTAGAGAGAAGTACAGCCAGGAGTTTAGAGGATATTGCATTCCAAAATGACTGTAAATGATTTATAATGTACCAGCAGGCGTCAGGCCCACTAACCACTCAGGGAAAAGTAATCAGGACATTCCTTAAGGTGCTGTTATCACTCTGAAGACCCATACACACAGGCATGATTCACACACACACACACACACACACACACACACACACACACACACACACACACACACACACACACACACACACACACACACACACACACACACACACACACACACACACACACACACATGACACAGGATCAGTGAAAAGCCAATTGGAACAGTATATTTCTCCCCTCCTCACTCTGTTGAACACCCTCTCTCCTCCCCCTCCTCGGCCTGTTGAACACCCTACCTCTCTCCTCCCCTCCTCGGCCTGTTGAACACCCTACCTCTCTCCTCCCCCTCCTTTCCCTGTTGAACACCCTACCTCTCTCCTCCCCCTCCTCGGCCTGTTGAACACTCTACCTCTCTCCTCCCCCTCCTCTCCCTGTTGAACACCCTACCTCTCTCCTCCCCCTCCTCGGCCTGTTGAACACCCTACCTCTCTCCTCCCCCTCCTCTCCCTGTTGAACACCCTACCTCTCTCCTCCCCTCCTCTCCCTGTTGAACACCCTACCTCTCTCCTCCCCCTCCTCTCCCTGTTGAACACCCTACCTCTCTCCTCCCCTCTCCTCGGCCTGTTGAACACCCTACCTCTCTCCTCCCCCTCCTCGGCCTGTTGAACACCCTACCTCTCTCCTCCCCCTCCTCGGCCTGTTGAACACCCTACCTCTCTCCTCCCCCTCCTCGGCCTGTTGAACACCCTACCTCTCTCCTCCCCCTCATCTCCCTGTTGAACACCCTACCTCTCTCCACCCCCTCCTCTCCCTGTTGAACACCCTACCTCTCTCTCCTCCCCCTCCTCTCCCTGTTGAACACCCTACCTCTCTCCTCCCCCTCCTCTCCCTGTTGAACACCCTACTCTCTCCTCCCCCTCCTCTCCCTGTTGAACACCCTACCTCTCTCCTCCCCCTCCTCGGCCTGTTGAACACCCTACCTCTCTCCTCCCCCTCCTCTCCCTGTTGAACACCCTACCTCTCTCCTCCCCCTCCTCGGCCTGTTGAACACCCTACCTCTCTCCTCCCCCTCCTCGGCCTGTTGAACACCCTACCTCTCTCCTCCCCCTCCTCTCCCTGTTGAACACCCTACCTCTCTCCTCCCCCTCCTCGGCCTGTTGAACACCCTACCTCTCTCCTCCCCCTCCTCTCCCTGTTGAACACCCTACCTCTCTCCTCCCCTCCTCGGCCTGTTGAACACCCTACCTCTCTCCTCCCCCTCCTCGGCCTGTTGAACACCCTACCTCTCTCCTCCCCCTCCTCGGCCTGTTGAACACCCTACCTCTCTTCCCCCTCCTCGGCCTGTTGAACACCCTACCTCTCTCCTCCCCCTCCTCTCCCTGTTGAACACCCTACCTCTCTCCTCCCCCTCCTCTCCCTGTTGAACACCCTACCTCTCTCCTCCCCCTCCTCGGCCTGTTGAACACCCTACCTCTCTCCTCCCCCTCATCTCCCTGTTGAACACCCTACCTCTCTCCTCCCCCTCATCGGCCTGTTGAACACCCTACCTCTCTCCTCCCCCTCCTCGGCCTGTTGAACACCCTACCTCTCTCCTCCCCACTCATCTCCCTGTTGAACACCCTACCTCTCTCCACCCCCTCCTCTCCCTGTTGAACACCCTACCTCTCTCCTCCCCCTCCTCTCCCTGTTGAACACCCTACCTCTCTCCTCCCCCTCCTCTCCCTGTTGAACACCCTACCTCTCTCCTCCCCCTCCTCGGCCTGTTGAACACCCTACCTCTCTCCTCCCCCTCATCTCCCTGTTGAACACCCTACCTCTCTCCTCCCCTATCATCCATCCCATGTACCATCCATCCCCATGTATCATCCATCCCATGTACCATCCATCCCCATGTATCACCCATTCCCATGTATCATCCATCCCCATGTATCATCCACCCCCATGTATCATCCATCCCCATGTATCATCCATCCCCATGTGTCATCCATCCCCATGTATCATCCACCCCCATGTATCATCCACCCCCATGTATCATCCGTCCCCATGTATCATCCATCCCCATGTGTCATCCATCCCCATGTATCATCCACCCCCATGTATCATCCATCCCCATGTATCATCATTCCCCATGTATCATCCATCCCCATGTATCATCCATCCCCATGTATCATCCATCCCCATGTATCATCCACCCCCATGTATCATCCATTCCCGTGTATCATCCATTCCCATGTATCATCCATTCCCATGTATCATCCATCCCCATGTATCATCCATTCCCATGTATCATCCATTCCCATGTATCATCCATCCCAATGTATCATCATTCCAAAAGGACCCCACCACTGACCACTGACCACTGACGACTGACCACTGACCACTAACCACTGACCATTGACCACTAACCACTAACCACTGACCACTAACCTCTGACCACTAACCTCTGACCACTAACCTCTGACCACTGACCACTAACCACTGACCACTAACCATTGACCACTGACCACTAACCACTGACCACTGACCATTGACCACTGATCACTAACCATTGACCACTGACCACTAACCTCTGACCACTAACCTCTGACCACTAACCACTGACCACTAACCTCTGACCACTAACCTCTGACCACTAACCTCTAACCTCTGACCTCTAACCTCTGACCTCTAACCTCTGACCACTAACCTCTGACCACTAACCTCTGACCACTAACCTCTGACCTCTAACCTCTGACCACTAACCTCTGACCTCTAACCTCTAACCTCTGACCACTAACCTCTAACCTCTGACCTCTAACCTCTGACCACTAACCTCTAACCTCTGACCTCTGACCTCTAACCTCTGACCACTAACCTCTGACCTCTAACCTCTGACCACTAACCTCTGACCACTAACCTCTGACCACTAACCTCTGACCTCTAACCTCTGACCACTAACCTCTGACCACTAACCTCTGACTGGCCTAGTCTGCCTGTGTTCTGCTCTGGTATTCAGGAGGACATGTATGTATCTGTCTGAAATGGTCCATTCTGCACATATCCAGACACACTTTCCTGTTCTGCTCTCCTCCTAGTGCAACGGGCACATCTCTGCAACGCAATAAAAGACCAGAACATAGAGCCAAATGTTATCTTCTCCTTACACTCACTACATCCCTTAGAGAGAGAGAGAGAGAGAGAGAGAGAGAGAGAAACAGAGACAAAAGAGAGAGAGAGAGAGAGAGAGAGAGAGAGAGAGAGAGAGAGAGAGAGAGAGAGAGAGAGACTGGGCCTTTCATGCTACTCTAAATTATGACCTTAGACTAGAGATAGTGAATGAAACCTGATACAGAGGAAGAATCAATGGCCTGGTTGCTTTGAGATCCTAAATCCACTGTTATTACCTCCTCCTCTTCAACAAAAGGCTGGAGATTCTGAGTGAAACATTCGGGGTGGAAAGTTGTAATATAATCCAGGTAACATGTAATCTGACCTGAGTAGATGTATGTACGGGGTATATACTTGTAATGCTATAATCACAGGTGTGCCAAACGGATAGACTCATAATGGGAAGAGACTATACAGAGACCCTAAAGTAGGCCAAGGGTAACTCCAGTACTCGAGGGCCTGATTTGGTGTCACAGTTCTGCCCCAGTCCCAGTTAACACACCTGACTCCAATAATCACCTAATCATGATCTTCAGTTTAGAATTACATTACATTAAATCAGCTGTGTTTGCAAGGGATGATGGGAATAGTGTGACACCAATCAGGCCCCCAGAGGACTGGAGTTACCCCAGCTGCCCACACTGTTATAATACATCTGATGTTCACATTCAAATGGAACAGAGCAAACTATGAAAACTTAAAAGGCTATTGTCATTGACGAACATTTAAGGAGAGGCAGTGCAGCGAAATTTCAGTTTCCAAACCATGGCATCGTTGCCTTACCCTTTGTTGTGTCTGTCAACGCGACAATCTTGCTCTGCAGCTCCAAATGTACCGTAAATATCATTACAGTAGCCACTAGCCAGTAAGCTGCTTACAGTAGCCACTAGCCAGTAAGCTGCTTACAGTAGCCACTAGCCAGTAAGCTGCTTACAGTAGCCACTAGCCAGTAAGCTGCTTACAGTAGCCACTAGCCAGTAAGCTTGCAAACGGAACTATTTAACGATGCCAGAACAACTTCCTCTAAAACGTATCTGCTAGCTACTAGGGTTGGGCTGGATCCAGATGTTTATACCGCCATCTCGTTTCTGTACCATACCGAGGTTTACGCTATTACCCGATGTGCACACAAGGGGAGCTATTTCCAAAAACTATTTAGGCAGAGGGGATGTTGATCCAGGACGGGGGTTGAATATCTCTGCTGTAACCAAGAAGCTTGATCTTGACATTGAGCCACTTAGCTAGCAAGTTAGCAAACCACATGCATAGCTGGAGTCCTGAGCTAGACATTGAGCCACTTAGCTAGCAAGTTAGCAAACCACATGCATAGCTGGAGTCCTGAGCTGGACATTGAGCCACTTAGCTAGCAAGTTAGCAAACCACATGCATAGCTGGAGTCCTGAGCTGAACATTGAGCCACTCAGCTAGCAAGTTAGCAAACCACATGCATAGCTGGAGTCCTGAGCTGAACATTGAGCCACTTAGCTAGCAAGTTAGCAAACCACATGCATAGCTGGAGTCCTGAGCTGAACATTGAGCCACTTAGCTAGCAAGTTAGCAAACCACATGCATAGCTGGAGTCCTGAGCTGGATATGATTTATTTGTCACATCTTAGATTTCTTATAATTATACTTAACTTATTGTTATAAGAGATGACGTAGTACGTGCCCCTCCCTCACACACACACACGCACTAAAAAGGTATTGAAAATCTTACTGACAGTATTTTGAAATACGGTACGTATATCATCAAAGCCTACTAGCTACACTCTTGAATAACACGATAATTCACAAGCATGTGCAGACAATTAAAGGGTTTATTACCTCATATGAACACGCATTAGGTAAATGTAGCTTGCAAGACAGTAACACAGCTAATAACATTAGCGTATCAAACATGTACATTTACCCCTCTCATAAGATTATACAAATGTTCCAACGTCTAGTGGAAAGTCTTCCCAGAATAGAGGAGGCTGTTATAGCAGCAAAGGGGGGACCAACTCCATATTAATGGAATGAGATGGTCCACGAGCAGGTGTCCACATACTTTTGGTCATGTAGTGTATTTAAAAGAATCCATCTAAATTGCGGATCTGTTTGGACAATTTACATATTCGGATCAAAATTAATGTTAATTAATATCGTCACCCCTTTTTAGTTTCTTTGCCCATGGGAGAAATATATTTCACCCCAGTGCTTTTTCCACAAAACTTCATCTAAAATTGCTGAATGAGTTTCCTGTAAACAATAGAAATTATATTCCTCTTTTAGCCAGATAAATACTAATTGTCTTGTCTTATTATCAGCTAAGCCATTACAAGTATAACTAGCTATACTTATTTCGTCACTTACCAGCGTTCAAGACATGAGAAATGCACGTTTCCATTACAGTAACGTCTCTGCAGAATCGTAACCTCTTGAGAATCTCTCAGAATGATCCTTATTAACCCTTGTCAATGAGAATAGAACCTTAATAAAGCATGATGTCTATCAGTAACAGATCCATACCCATTCTATCCATTCTGAAACAGATCCATACCCATTCTATCCATTCTGAAACAGATCCATACCCATTCTATCCATTCTGAAACAGATCCATACCCATTCTATCCATTCTGAAACAGATCCATACCCATTCTATCCATTCTGTAACAGATCCATACCCATTCTATCCATTCTGTAACAGATCCATACCCATTCTATCCATTCTGAAACAGATCCATACCCATTCTATCCATTCTGTAACAGATCCATACCCATTCTATCCATTCTGTAACAGATCCATACCCATTCTATCCATTCTGAAACAGATCCATACCCATTCTATCCATTCTGTAACAGATACATACCCATTCTGAAATAGATACTTCCCCATTCTATCCATTCTGAAACAGATCCATACCCATTCTATCCATTCTGAAACAGATCCATACCCAATCTATCCATTCTGAAACAGATCCACACCATTCTATCCATTCTGAAACAGATACATACCATTCTATCCATTCTGAAACAGATACATACCATTCTATCCATTCTGAAACAGATCCATACCCATTCTAAACATTCTGAAACAGATCCATACCCATTCTATCCATTCTGTAAAAGATCCATACCATTCTATCCATTCTGAAACAGATCCATACCCAATCTATCCATTCTGAAACAGATCCATACCCATTCTATCCATTCTGAAACAGATCCATACCCATTCTATCCATTCTGAAACAGATCCATACCCATTCTATCCATTCTGAAACAGATCCATACCCATTCTATCCATTCTGTAACAGATCCATACCCATTCTATCCATTCTGAAACAGATACATACCATTCTATCCATTCTGAAACAGATCCATACCCATTCTATCCATTCTGTAACAGATCCATACCCATTCTATCCATTCTGAAACAGATACATACCATTCTATCCATTATGAAACAGATACATACCCATTCTATCCATGCTGTAACAGATACATACCCATTCTATCCATTCTGAAACAGATCCATACCATTCTATCCATTCTGAAACAGATCCATACCCATTCTATCCATTCTATAACAGATCCATACCCATTCTATCCATTCTGAAACAGATCCATACCCATTCTATCCATTCTGAAACAGATCCATACCCATTCTATCCATTCTGTAACAGATCCATACCCATTCTATCCATTCTGAAACAGATCCATACCCATTCTATCCATTCTGAAACAGATCCATACCCATTCTATCCATTCTGTAACAGATCCATACCGATTCTATCCATTCTGAAACAGATCCATACCCAATCTATCCATTCTGAAACAGATCCATACCATTCTATCCATTCTGTAAAAGATCCATACCATTCTATCCATTCTGAAACAGATCCATACCCATTCTATCCATTCTGAAACAGATACATACCATTCTATCCATTATGAAACAGATCCATACCCATTCTATCCATTCTAAAACAGATCCATACCCATTCTATCCATTCTGAAACAGATCCACACCATTCTATCCATTCTGTAACAGATACATACCCATTCTATCCATTCTGAAACAGATCCTTACCCATTCTGAAACAGATCCATACCCATTCTATCCATTCTGTAACAGATCCATACCCATTCTATCCATTCAGAAACAGATCCATACCCATTCTATCCATTCTGAAACAGATACATACCCATTCTATCCATTCTGTAACAGATCCATACCCATTCTATCCATTCTGAAACAGATCCATCCCCATTCTATCCATTCTGAAACAGATCCATACCCATTCTATCCATTTTCTAACAGATCCATACCCATTCTATCCATTCTGTAACAGATCCATACCCATTCTATCCATTCTGAAACAGATCCATACCCATTCTATCCATTCTGTAACAGATCCATAACCATTCTATCCATTCTGAAACAGATCCATACCCATTCTATCCATTCTGTAACAGATACATACCCATTCTATCCATTCTGAAACAGATCCATACCCATTCTATCCATTCTGTAACAGATACATACCCATTCTGAAACAGATCCTTCCCCATTCTATCCATTCTGAAACAGATCCATACCCATTCTATCCATTCTGAAACAGATCCATACCCAATCTATCCATTCTGAAACAGATCCACACCATTCTATCCATTCTGAAACAGATCCACACCATTCTATCCATTCTGAAACAGATACATACCATTCTATCCATTCTGAAACAGATACATACCATTCTATCCATTCTGAAACAGATCCTTACCCATTCTATCCATTCTGTAACAGATACATACCCATTCTATCCATTCTGAAACAGATCCATACCATTCTATCCATTCTGAAACAGATCCATACCCATTCTATCCATTCTGTAACAGATACATACCCATTCTATCCATTCTGAAACAGATCCACACCATTCGATCCATTCTGAAACAGATCCATACCCATTCTATCCATTCTGAAACAGATCCACACCATTCTATCCATTCTGAAACAGATCCATACCATTCTATCCATTCTGAAACAGATCCATAGCCATGCTATCCATTCTGTAACAGATACATACCATTCTATCCATTCTGAAACAGATCCATACCCATTCTATCCATTCTGTAACAGATCCATACCATTCTATCCATTCTGTAACAGATTCATACCATTCTATCCATTCTGTAACAGATACATACCCATTCTATCCATTCTGTAACAGATACATACCCAATCTCATTCTACTTAGTGAGAAACAGGTGGGCCAGTAACCTAGAGAATATACCTAGGATTCCATATGTTTATTTCAAACACCTGAACTTGGTATGAATCCCCAATGGTTCCCTATTCCCTACATAGTGTATTACTTATGAACCACTATGTAGGGAAAATAGTGCCATTTGGAAAGCAGCCATGGACTTTCTAAGCCGCAGCAGCAGAATCAATAATGCATGTACACAATACTCTGCTCTCTTCGCTCGGCTCTCAGCTCTACCCAGGCAATGCACACATCCCTCTCTCTCTTTGTATAAGCCGCCGAGTCTGACCAACAACGGAGAGCCGCACCGTATTTAATCAAGGAGATTGGCATGTTTCAGAAACCACATTCACAAAATGTCAACCAGAAAATCCACCTCTCCTTATAAAGCCGCTCTCTTGCTGCCTACCTGCCTGCCTAGCTGTGTGTGTGTTTGTGTGTGTTTTGTGTGTGTGTGTGTGTGTGTGTGTGTGTGTGTGTGTGTGTCTGACAGCCAGGGCCTGCTAGCTCCACTGTTTCTGTGAAGGAGGCTGAAGGGGGCCCGACTTCCTACCTTCAGACTCAGACAGGCTGGGGAAATGAAAAGAACTATGTTACTGTCATTACACAGACAGAGAGAAGAGAACGTCAGTATAGATACAAAGTGGAGTCGAAATTCAACGGCTCAAACATGAGATGGTCTACAGACAAGCACGGATTCCAAAGGGAAAACCAGCCACATCGCGGGCAGCGATGTCTTGCTCCAGGACACGCCCGCTTTGAGGATAACACAGTGCCACTGACGCGGCCCGCTACCAAGGACTGTGGGCTCTCCTTCTCCGTGGCCGACGTGAGTAAGACGTGTAAGAGTGTTAACCCTCGCAAAGCTGCCGGCCCAGACGGCATCCCTAGCCATATCCTCAGAGCATGTGCAGACCAGCTGGCTGGAGTGTTTATGGACATATTCAATCTCTCCCTATCCCAGTCTGTTGTCTCCACAAGATGCCTCAAGATGTCCACCATTTTTCCTGTACCCAAGAAATCAAAGGTAACGGAACTAAAAGACTATCGCCACGTAGCACTCACTTCTGTCATCATGAAGTGCTTTGAGGGACTTGTCAAGGATCATATCACCTCTACCTTACCTGACACCCTAGACCAACTTCAATTTGCTTACCACCCCAATAGATCCACAGACGATGCAATCGCCATCGCACTGTACACTGCCCTATCCCATCTGGACAAGAGGAATACCTATGTAAGAATGCTGTTCATTGACTATAGCTCAGCATTCAACCCCATAGTACCCTCCAAGCTCATCACTAAGCTCGAGGCCATGGGTCTGAAACCAGCCCTGTGCAACTGGGTCGTAGACTTCCTGACAGGCCACGCACGCCTCCAACTCAATCATCAAGTTTGCAGACGACACAACAGTTGTAGGCCTGATTACCAACAATGACGAGACAGCCTACAGGGAGGAGGTGAGGACCCTGGGAGTATGGTGCCAGGAAAATAACCTATCACTCAACGTCAACAAAACAAAGGAGCTGATTGTGGACAGCAGAGGGAGCATCCCCTATACACATCGACGGGACCGCAGTGGAGAAGGTGGAAATCTTCAAGTTCCCCTGCATACACATCACTGACAAACTGAACTGGTCCACCCACACAGGCAGTGTAGTGAAGAAGGCACAACAGCATCTCTTCAACCTCAGGAGGCTGAAGAAATTTGACTAGGCACCTAAAACCCTCACAAACTTTTACAGACACTGTCACGCCCTGACCATAGAGAGCCATTGTTTCTCTATGGTGTAGTAGGTCAGGGAATGACTAGGGGGTGACCTAGTATATATATGTCTATGTTGTGTTCTAGTTTCTTTTTCTCTGTTGGTGTTTTGTATGATTCCCAATTAGAGGCAGCTGGTAATCGTTGTCTCTAATTGGGGATCATATTTAAGTAGTTATTTTCCCACCTGTGTTTGTGGGATCTTGTTTATGTGTAGATGCCTATGAGCACTCCAGTTTCTTCACGTTTAGTTCATTCTTCATTGTTTTTGTGCGTTTCAGTTAATAAACATGTGGAAACCATATCACGCTGCACCTTGGTCCGATAATTCCTACGACGAACGTGACAGATAAACAATTGAGAGCATCCTGTCGGGCTGTATCCACGTCTGATACGGCAACTGCACAGCCCGCAACCACAGGGCACTCCAGAGTGTGATGCGGTTTGCCCAACTTATCACCGGGGGCAAATTACCTGCCCTCCAGGATACCCACAGTTAGAGGAAGGCCAAAACGATCATCAAGAACAACAATCACCCGAGTACTGCCTGTTCACCCTGCTCCCTTAGTGAAGGTGAGGGGTCATTTCTATGCAGTCATTAGTACACAGGCAGACTGGGGGAAGGAGAAGGGTCTTTGCTGTGCAGTCATTACTACACAGACAGACTAGGGGAAGGAGAAGGGTCTTTGCTATGCAGTCATTACTACACAGACAGACTAGGGGAAGGAGAAGGGTCTTTGCTATGCAGTCATTACTACACAGACAGACTAGGGGAAGGAGAAGAGTCTTTGCTATGCAGTCATTACTACACAGACAACTAGGGGAAGGAGAAGGGTCTTTGCTATGCAGTCATTACTACACAGACAGACTAGGGGAAGGAGAAGGGTCTTTGCTATGCAGTCATTACTACACAGACAGACTAGGGGAAGGAGAAGGGTCTTTGCTTTGCAGTCATTACTACACAGACAGACTAGGGGAAGGAGAAGGGTCTTTGCTATGCAGTCATTACTACACAGACAGACTAGGGGAAGGAGAAGGGTCTTTGCTGTGCAGTCATTACTACACAGACAGACTGGGAGAAGGAGAAGGGTCTTTGCTATGCAGTCATTACTACACAGACAACTAGGGGAAGGAGAAGGGTCTTTGCTATGCAGTCATTACTACACAGACAGACTAGGGGAAGGAGAAGGGTCATTTCTATGCAGTCATTACTACACAGACAACTAGGGGAAGGAGAAGGGTCTTTGCTATGCAGTCATTACTACACAGACAGACTAGGGGAAGGAGAAGGGTCTTTGCTATGCAGTCATTACTACACAGACAGACTAGGGGAAGGAGAAGGGTCTTTGCTATGCAGTCATTACTACACAGACAGACTAGGGGAAGGAGAAGGGTCTCTGCTATGCAGTCATTACTACACAGACAGACTAGGGAAAGGAGAAGGGTCTTTGCTATGCAGTCATTACTACACAGACAGACTAGGGGAAGGAGAAGGGTCTTTGCTGTGCAGTCATTACTACACAGATAGACTAGGGGAAGGAGAAGGGTATTTGCTGTGCAGTCATTACTACACAGACAGACTAGGGGGAAGGAGAAGGGTCTTGGCTATGCAGTCATTACTACATAGACACTGGGGGAAGGAGAAGGGTCTTGGCTATGCAGTCATTACTACACAGACAGACTAGGGGAAGGAGACGGGTCTTGGCTATGCAGTCATTACTACACAGACAGACTAGGGGAAGGAGAAGGGTCTTTGCTGTGCAGTCATTACTACACAGACAGACTAGGGGGAAGGAGATGGGTCTTGGCTGTGCAGTCATTACTACACAGACAGACTAGGGGGAAGGAGAAGGGTCTTGGCTGTGCAGTCATTACTACACAGACAGACTAGGGGAAGGAGAAGGGTCTTGGCTATGCAGTCATTACTACACAGACACTGGGGGAAGGAGAAGGGTCTTGGCTATGCAGTCATTACTACACAGACAGACTAGGGGAAGGAGAAGGGTCTTGGCTATGCAGTCATTACTACACAGACATACTAGGGGAAGGAGAAGGGTCTTTGCTGTGCAGTCATTACTACACAGACAGACTAGGGGAAGGAGAAGGGTCTTTGCTATGCAGTCATTACTACACAGACAGACTAGGGGAAGGAGAAGGGTCTTTGCTATGCAGTCATTACTACACAGACAGGCTAGGGGAAGGAGAAGGGTCTTTGCTATGCAGTCATTACTACACAGACAGACTAGGGGAAGGAGAAGGGTCATTTCTATGCAGTCATTACTACACAGACAACTAGGGGAAGGAGAAGGGTCTTTGCTATGCAGTCATTACTACACAGACAGACTAGGGGAAGGAGAAGGGTCTTTGCTATGCAGTCATTACTACACAGACAGACTAGGGGAAGGAGAAGGGTCTTTGCTATGCAGTCATTACTACACAGACAACTAGGGGAAGGAGAAGGGTCTTTGCTATGCAGTCATTACTACACAGACAGACTAGGGAAGGAGAAGGGTCTTTGCTATGCAGTCATTACTACACAGACAGACTAGGGAAAGGAGAAGGGTCTTTGCTATGCAGTCATTACTACACAGACAGACTAGGGGAAGGAGAAGGGTCTTTGCTGTGCAGTCATTACTACACAGATAGACTAGGGAAGGAGAAGGGTATTTGCTGTGCAGTCATTACTACACAGACAGACTAGGGGAAGGAGAAGGGTCTTGGCTATGCAGTCATTACTACACAGACACTGGGGGAAGGAGAAGGGTCTTGGCTATGCAGTCATTACTACACAGACAGACTAGGGGAAGGAGAAGGGTCTTGGCTATGCAGTCATTACCACACAGACAGACTAGGGGAAGGAGAAGGGTCTTTGCTGTGCAGTCATTACTACACAGACAGACTAGGGGGAAGGAGAAGGGTCTTGGCTGTGCAGTCATTACTACACAGACAGACTAGGGGGAAGGAGAAGGGTCTTGGCTGTGCAGTCATTACTACACAGACAGACTAGGGGAAGGAGAAGGGTCTTTGCTGTGCAGTCATTACTACACAGACAGACTGGGAGAAGGAGAAGGGTCTTTGCTATGCAGTCATTACTACACAGACAGACTAGGGGAAGGAGAAGGGTCTTTGCTATGCAGTCATTACTACACAGACAGACTAGGGGAAGGAGAAGGGTCATTTCTATGCAGTCATTACTACACAGACAACTAGGGGAAGGAGAAGGGTCTTTGCTATGCAGTCATTACTACACAGACAGACTAGGGGAAGGAGAAGGGTCTTTGCTATGCAGTCATTACTACACAGACAGACTAGGGGAAGGAGAAGGGTCTTTGCTATGCAGTCATTACTACACAGACAACTAGGGGAAGGAGAAGGGTCTTTGCTATGCAGTCATTACTACACAGACAGACTAGGGGAAGGAGAAGGGTCTTTGCTATGCAGTCATTACTACACAGACAGACTAGGGAAAGGAGAAGGGTCTTTGCTATGCAGTCATTACTACACAGACAGACTAGGGGAAGGAGAAGGGTCTTTGCTGTGCAGTCATTACTACACAGATAGACTAGGGGAAGGAGAAGGGTATTTGCTGTGCAGTCATTACTACACAGACAGACTAGGGGGAAGGAGAAGGGTCTTGGCTATGCAGTCATTACTACACAGACACTGGGGGAAGGAGAAGGGTCTTGGCTATGCAGTCATTACTACACAGACAGACTAGGGGAAGGAGAAGGGTCTTGGCTATGCAGTCATTACTACACAGACAGACTAGGGGAAGGAGAAGGGTCTTTGCTGTGCAGTCATTACTACACAGACAGACTAGGGGGAAGGAGAAGGGTCTTGGCTGTGCAGTCATTACTACACAGACAGACTAGGGGGAAGGAGAAGGGTCTTGGCTGTGCAGTCATTACTACACAGACAGACTAGGGGAAGGAGAAGGGTCTTTGCTGTGCAGTCATTACTACACAGACAGACTGGGAGAAGGAGAAGGGTCTTTGCTATGCAGTCATTACTACACAGACAACTAGGGGAAGGAGAAGGGTCTTTGCTATGCAGTCATTACTACACAGACATACTAGGGGAAGGAGAAGGGTCATTTCTATGCAGTCATTACTACACAGACAACTAGGGGAAGGAGAAGGGTCTTTGCTATGCAGTCATTACTACACAGACAGACTAGGGGAAGGAGAAGGGTCTTTGCTATGCAGTCATTACTACACAGACAGACTAGGGGAAGGAGAAGGGTCTTTGCTATGCAGTCATTACTACACAGACAACTAGGGGAAGGAGAAGGGTCTTTGCTATGCAGTCATTACTACACAGACAGACTAGGGGAAGGAGAAGGGTCTTTGCTATGCAGTCATTACTACACAGACAGACTAGGGGAAGGAGAAGGGTCTTTGCTGTGCAGTCATTACTACACAGATAGACTAGGGGAAGGAGAAGGGTATTTGCTGTGCAGTCATTACTACACAGACAGACTAGGGGGAAGGAGAAGGGTCTTGGCTGTGCAGTCATTACTACACAGACAGACTAGGGGGAAGGAGAAGGGTCTTGGCTGTGCAGTCATTACTACACAGACAGACTAGGGGAAGGAGAAGGGTCTTTGCTGTGCAGTCATTACTACACAGACAGACTGGGAGAAGGAGAAGGGTCTTTGCTATGCAGTCATTACTACACAGACAACTAGGGGAAGGAGAAGGGTCTTTGCTATGCAGTCATTACTACACAGACATACTAGGGGAAGGAGAAGGGTCATTTCTATGCAGTCATTACTACACAGACAACTAGGGGAAGGAGAAGGGTCTTTGCTATGCAGTCATTACTACACAGACAGACTAGGGGAAGGAGAAGGGTCTTTGCTATGCAGTCATTACTACACAGACAGACTAGGGGAAGGAGAAGGGTCTTTGCTATGCAGTCATTACTACACAGACAACTAGGGGAAGGAGAAGGGTCTTTGCTATGCAGTCATTACTACACAGACAGACTAGGGGAAGGAGAAGGGTCTTTGCTATGCAGTCATTACTACACAGACAGACTAGGGGAAGGAGAAGGGTCTTTGCTGTGCAGTCATTACTACACAGATAGACTAGGGGAAGGAGAAGGGTATTTGCTGTGCAGTCATTACTACACAGACAGACTAGGGGGAAGGAGAAGGGTCTTGGCTATGCAGTCATTACTACACAGACACTGGGGGAAGGAGAAGGGTCTTGGCTATGCAGTCATTACTACACAGACAGACTAGGGGAAGGAGAAGGGTCTTGGCTATGCAGTCATTACTACACAGACAGACTAGGGGAAGGAGAAGGGTCTTTGCTGTGCAGTCATTACTACACAGACAGACTAGGGGGAAGGAGAAGGGTCTTGGCTGTGCAGTCATTACTACACAGACAGACTAGGGGGAAGGAGAAGGGTCTTGGCTGTGCAGTCATTACTACACAGACAGACTAGGGGAAGGAGAAGGGTCTTGGCTATGCAGTCATTACTACACAGACAGACTAGGGGAAGGAGAAGGGTCTTTGCTGTGCAGACATTACTACACAGACAGACTAGGGGGAGGAGAAGGGTCTTTGCTATGCAGTCATTACTACACAGACAGACTAGGGGAAGGAGAAGGGTCTTTGCTATGCAGTCATTACTACACTGCCATTATAAAGGGAGCCCCCATTATAAAGGGAATAGGGTCCCATTTGGGATGCATGCTAAGGGGGGGGGTGCAGGGGAATTAATCAAGCAATAAGGCACAAGAGGGTTAACAGTCACAGGTCAATGATGTTGTTCGGCCCGACGCGACATCGGCGGCTCATTTAGCCGGCCTAGTATGCCTTATTGCTTTTATAAAACTTCACCAACATATTCACATCAAATTGTATTGCATATTATCATGAATTCTTTATTTTGCTAAGTAAATTCATACAATTTCATTCTTCCACCAGAAGATTTAGTCCGGACAAGAATAGGGTTGTTAGTTTGTTTGGTTTTGAACCAGTCATTCATTATTTGACATAGTTACTCCGTAAATGGACTGGTTGTCCATTCTATCCAAAGTGGTTTCCATGCAGGCTGGCTAACGTTCTTGTCACTCGCTCACTAGCTAGCCCACTTCAGCTAACTCAGTCACCTCAAACATTGCACCTGAAATGGCAGTGATTACTGTAGCTATATTTTGGTTGGTTTGAACTTTCCTCTATTGGCATTTACTTGGATATATCCATGATAATGACGTTGACGTGGGATTTTGCCTGGATCAGATAAAGTTGTCTGTGCAGTGGGCACCGTTCACTCTCTCTCTCTCTACAGCAGAGTTCGCATTTCAAAAGTGAAACAAGTCTTCCGAGGTCAGAATAGTAGACAGCTAGGCTTATATTAACCCCCGCTGTACCAAACTAAATGCTAGGCTGGAAGAAATAAGGCTGGAGAAATAATATGCGATTTGAGATAAATACAAGAGATGATTTGGACAGCAACATAAACATGATGATATTCTAATGGAGGCGCAGGGATCATTTTCAGACGGAACTGTTAGCAGGCGTAGTGTGTGTCTGTGACGGCCATTGCAGCACGGTCTGCTCATCCAATCAGCATCCAGATCCATACGACCACATTTTATAATCAAAGTTAACCGTCTTCATCTCATCTGAGAAAATAAAAGGATTGAAGGAGGCTTAAACAACTACAAAATAGACATTTACCTAGTAGCTTATCATCCTAAATAGCAAATATTGATCCAGCAAGGAGTGTTTTCCCACTAGACGCTCCTTTACTGAGGAATATTCAAAGCAGCTAACCGCTAACAACTCATAGGCCCTTTTGGTGTCCCGCAGGGGCAAGTGTTGGTGCCGTTTCTAATCCAGCTTTTATGTACACACATTAAAGCGTTGCACATGGCATACTCATTAAGTCTAGGCAGACAGGTGAGCTCTTCTAGTCCTAACGAATCCTTTAAGTTCAACGCTGATCAAAGTGCCTTGTCATGCTAGAAAACATGCAGAGAAAAGAGAAAGTGTAGTTCCCTATTGTACTTTCTTAGATACAGGTTCTAATGCAAAATGTCTGCAGAAGATACAGTGTGGGAATTCAACTGTATGAGAAGTGAGGTATGGGGGACTTTATGTGTAAAGGACAACCAATAACAAGTGAAGTGAGATGCTATCAGTTTAAGATGATTTGAACGGCTGTGTAACTTTCACCCTGAAATTTTCCCCTCTACCTGGAGTTAATTTCCAATGACGCAGCTGAGCTTCAACTAATAGCTGGATATTAACCTCCCACACAGCCTAGCTAGTGCTGACTGTGGTGGCAGTCAGACTGGAGGGCATATGGGACGTGCTAGCTGTTCTCCTCGGCCAAAATAAACACAGCGGTCTATATTCCAGGACATGCAGCATTTTCAGATGAAGGTAGCTACTATAAGCAGCTAGCTGCAGCAGCCATCATCCATGTTGTGTCATATTTACTGGGCCTCCCTCACTAGTGATTCATGATCTCACATAGCTGCGTGTGTGTGTGTGTGCGTGCGTGTGCGCGTGCGTGTGTGTGCGTGCATGTGTGCGTGCGTGCGTGTGTGTGCGTGCGTGTGTGTGTGTGTGTGTGTGTGTGTGTGTGCGTGGGTGCGTCTCTTACATCCTGGAGTTCTCCGAGCACTTCACACATTCCCCAATTAGGCCATAATACATCCGCCTGAGTCTCAACAAGGACTAACATTCTGAAGTTCAACATTATTATCTACATAGATATATAGAATAATAGGCTGCTGGTATATAAATAGATTGTAGTAGCAGATTATTATAATGTAGGGATCAGTTCAACAACAACAACAGCAACAGCGACAACAACAGCAATAACGAGAACAACAACAATAACAAGAGTCACCCGCTGAACAACAACAACACATCCGCTGAACAACAACAACACACCCGCTGAACAACAACAACACATCCGCTGAACAACAACAACACATCCGCTGAACAACAACAACACATCCGCTGAACAACAACAACACATCCGCTGAACAACAACAACACATCCGCTGAACAACAACAACACATCCGCTGAACAACAACAACACACCCGCTGAACAACAACAACACATACGCTGAACAACAACAACACACCCGCTGAACAACAACAACCACCAAATCAAAGGAATAAGAGAGATCAACATGTTGTAGTAAACAAGGTGTAATGTTTCTGGAGGAGATCCATTCTAGTCGTCTGTCTTTGTGTCTGTTTGGTGGAATATTCCATTCAGAACAAAGACAGTTCTGGTGGAAGGGACCAGGCCAAGCAGAACCCAAACCCTTTGAACAGCTGATCGCTCTGACACTGAGTTAACCGTTGTTTATTCTGAACTGACTGTATGTAAAGTCACAGCTTTCATCCATATGGTTTTTAATCATGTGTTTTGTACCAGACAGAGATGAGAAGGACTCAATCTGCCGCCAAACAACAGCACATTTCCATTATATATATCTTTTTTTATATTAAAATGGAAGGAAAAACATTTAGGACAGGTAGAGTTGATACATTTCAATACTTTTCTGGTTGGAAGAGTCCTGGAATTACGAGGGAAAAAGCAGGAAATCCTTGAATCATTCTAACCAGGATTTCTAGAAAACCAGGGGATTTTGTGAAAGTTAACAGAATTTTGCAACCCTAAAGACAAAATGTATTAGTCTAGCATTAGGTTATACAGTATCTAAGAACGGGGCATTTCTCTCTCAGTAATTCTCCAATCAGCTTAAATGACAGCTTAAATGACAGGTAGCTAAGCGAGCTACTAACTGCCCTCATTCAAATGATGTGGAAATGACCTTCTATCTTATCGTTGAGTAGGAAAACAAGGGCTGCTGAAAGACATTGGAAACGTACATATTTAAATACTTGTGGAAAAAAACCCTGACCCAGATGTTACTGTAAAGTAAGAGCGTTATTAATAGTAAGAACCAAGCCTGTATCCCAACTGCTATCCTATTCCCTATTTAGTGCACTGGGACGCACACCAAGTGTCTTGGCATTTGCAGGTGACCCAGCCTAGCTGCGTTAACATGCTGACAAAAGATATCCCGTTGGATCTTGAGCATAGCTGTTCTTATCTGTTTTGTTAATTCCATCTATCCTCAGTTTAATGTTATGATGTGATCTGAGAACAACATTACTTCACATTTTAAAGCTATATCCTTTATCTTGACGATACCAGCGTAGCATATTTATCAAATATTGTCACCTTACTTAGTCCTCTGGGCATGAAGTTGTAATGGAAGTGGATTGGTAAACCAGGCTTTAGCTCAGAGGGCTAACTTAGTCATATTATTATTATTATTATTATTATTACTATGTGAAGCCAACCCATGTTGATCACATACAGGGCATTAAGAAAGTATTCAGACCCATTGACTTTTTCCACATTTTGTCCATTTACAGCCTTATTCTAAAAATGATTAAATTGTTGTTTTTCCTCACCAATCTACACACAACAAGGGGCGGCAGGGTAGCCTAGTGGTTAGAGCGTTGGACTAGTAACCGGAAGGTTGCAAGTTCAAATCCCCGAGCTGACAAGGTACAAACAAATCTGTCGTTCTGCCCCTGAACAGGCAGTTAACCCACTGTTCCTAAACCAGTTAACCCACTGTTCCAAGGCCGTCATTGAAAATAAGAATTTGTTCTGACTTGCCTAGTTAAATAAAGATCAAATAAAAACAATACCACATAATGACAAAGCAAAAACAGTTTTTAGAACATTTTGCAGGTCTATAAAATAAAATAAAATGAAATAACACATTTACATAATTATTCAGACCCTTTACTCAGTACTTTGTTGAAGTACCTTTGGCAGCGATTACAGCCTTGAGTCTTATTGGGTATGATGCTACAAGCTTGGCACGCCTGTATTTGGGGAGTGTCTCCCATTCTTCTCTGCAGATCCGTCAAGTTGGATGGGGAGTCTACGGATAGTTCCTTCGACCTCATGGCTTGGTTTTTGTTCTGACATGCACAGTCAACTGTACCACAGGTGGACTCTAATCCAGTTGTAGAAACATCTCAAGGAAATTCAATGGAAAGGATGACCCTGAGCTCAATTTCGACTCTCATAGCAAAGGGTCTGAATACTTATGTAAATTAGGTATATCTGTTTATTTTTTATTTTTAATACATTTGCAAAAACCTCTAAGAAACTGTTTTTCGCTTTGTCATTATGGGGTATTGTGATGTCATTATGGGGTATTGTGATGTCGTTATGGGGTATTGTGATGTCATTATGGGTTATTGAGATGTCATTACTGGGTATTGTGATGTCATTATTCGGTATTGAAATGTCATTATGGGGTATTGTGATGTCATTATGGGGTATTGTGATGTCATTATGGGGTATTGTGATGTCATTATGGGGTATTGTGATGTCATTATGGGGTATTGTGTGTAGATTGATGAGAATTTTTATTTATTTAATCAATTTTAGAATAAGGCTGTAACGTAACACAATGTGGAAAAAGTAAAGGGGTCTGAATATTTTCTGAATGCAGGGTAACTGTACTCATAACCACACATTCAGCAGATGAAACAATAAACATATAATATTCATGTATTTCCTGACTATGAACGCCCCGAGAAAACCTGAATGCAATTTAGGTTTCTATTAACTTGAAGTGAGAAAATAAAATGTATTATTCAAATTTTCCCCCATTAAATTGAGGTTTCCTTCTCAAAGAGTGTGACTAGTTGTCACACAGCTAGAGAAGCATTCACAAGCGCCAAGTGCCAGCTCAGCTCAGCAGCAGTCATGCTATTTACATGTAAATGCTTTGTAGAGCTGCCGAGGGAGCAGCAAGTGTCGAATCACAAAATGTAAGGAGCCAAAGAGTATTGTTGTATGACAAGCGGGGAATCCTGAACACAAAAACATGCTGAAAGCTGAGATATAAACCAGTGCACTTCTTGACAGGAAATAAAACCTACGGCATCTATTTTTCATACAAAAAAAAACATAATATTTGATTGATTAACATTATGGACCTGACAAGGTTAATATACCTTGGATGGTGCACGTTGTTCAGTGGTCTGGTTGATGTCAAATGTTTTTCATGAGAATATACAGTACCAGTCAAAAGTTTGGACACACCTACTCATTCAAGGGTTTTTCTTTATTTTTTCAACTATTTTACTAGTGAAGACATCAGAACTATGAAATAACACATGGAATCATATAGTAACCAAAAACGTGTTTTATATTTGAGATTCTCAGAAGTAGTCACCCTCGGCCTTGACGTCAGCTATGCACAGTCTTGGCATTCTCTCAACCAGCTTCATGAAGTAGTGACCCTCGGCCTTGATGTCAGCTATGCACAGTCTTGGCATTCTCTCAACCAGCTTCATGAAGTAGTGACCCTCGGCCTTGACGTCAGCTATGCACAGTCTTGGCATTCTCTCAACCAGCTTCATGAAGTAGTGACCCTCGGCCTTGACGTCAGCTATGCACAGTCTTGGCATTCTCTCAACCAGCTTCATGAAGTAGTGACCCTCGGCCTTGACGTCAGCTATGCACAGTCTTGGCATTCTCTCAACCAGCTTCATGAAGTAGTGACCCTCGGCCTTGACGTCAGCTATGCACAGTCTTGGCATTCTCTCAACCAGCTTCATGAAGTAGTGACCCTCGGCCTTGACGTCAGCTATGCACAGTCTTGGCATTCTCTCAACCAGCTTCATGAAGTAGTGACCCTCGGCCTTGACGTCAGCTATGCACAGTCTTGGCATTCTCTCAACCAGCTTCATGAAGTAGTCACCCTCGGCCTTGACGTCAGCTCTGCATTGACTGGTACTGTATATGCATCCCGTGTTCCCTGTGTAGTGCACTACTTTTGACCAGAGCCCTATGGGGTTCCATTTGGGACACAACTAATTAAGGTTAAAGACATGAGTAAACATTAGTCTGCCGCTTGTAACTAAAGGTCAGTAGTGATTAAAGGGTGTCAGTGTGTGTGTGTGTGTGTGTGTGTGTGTGTGTGTGTGTGTGTGTGTGTGTGTCTGTGTGTGTGTGTGTGTGTGTGTGTGTGTCTGTGTGTGTGTGTGTTCGTGTGTGTGTTCATACGTGCGTGTATGTGTTCGTGCAAGTGTGTGTGATCAAAGAGTATCCATGCTAATGTGGTCCTTCATACATAGACACAGCCACACGGTCACGTCATGGGTTCTTGACCTTCATCTCCTGCAGTAACAGAGATGTCCGCTGTACGCTTCTCAACCGGAAATGATCAATGACTTCCTCTCTTTTGCCAAGTAAACAGGCCTCTCACAAAGAAATATAATCTCTCTTAATTAGCTACTTGTGTTAGCTACTTGAAAAGTACTCAAGTGTTGATCTGTGGATAATGTGTCATCCTGAAACAAGAATCAATCATTTCTCAACAGGGAAACTGAAATACAGTGCCAAGAACAAGTATGTGAACCCTTTGGAATGACCTGGATTTTTGCATAAAACGGTCATCACATTTGATCTGAACTTCATCTCACAAGAATAGACCAACACAGTTTGCTTAAACTAATAACACACAAATTATAGTATTTTTCTTGTCTACATTGAATATATATTTTAAACATTCACAGTGTAGGTTGGAAAAAGTGTGTGAACCCCCTAGGCTAATGACTTCTCCAAAAGCTAATTGGAGTCAGGAGTCAGCTAACCTGGAGTCCAATCAATGAGACGAGATTAGAGATGTTGGTTAGAGCTGCCTTGCCCCATAAAAAACACTTGTAAAATCTGAGTTTGCTGTTCACAAGAAGCCGTGCCTGATGGGAACCAGGCCTCGATCAAAAGGAATCTCAGAAGACCTAAGATTAAGAATTGTTGATTTGCATAAAACTGGAAAGGGCTACAAAAGTATCTCTAAAAGCCTTGACGTTCATCAGTCCAAGGTAAGACAAATTGTTTATAAATGGAGAAAGTTCAGCACTGTTGCTACTCTGCCTAGGAGTGGTTATCCTGCAAGAGAACAGCACAGAATGCCCAATGAGGTTAAGAAGAATCTTAGTGTGTCAGCTAAAGACTTACAGAAATCTCTGGAACATGCTAACATCTCTGTTGACGAGTCTACGATACGTAAAACACTAAACAAGAATGGTGGTCATGGGAGGACACCATGGAAGAAGCCACTGCTGTCCAGAAACATTTCTGCACATCTGAAGTTTTCAAAAGTGCACCTGGATGTTCCAGCGCTACTGGCAAACTATTTTGTGGACAGATTAAACTACAGTTGAGTTGTTTGGAAGGAACACACAACACTGTGTGTAGAAAATAAGGCACAGCACACCAACATCAAAACCTCATCCCAAATGTAAAGTTTGGTGGAGGGAGCATCATGGTTTGGAGCTGCTTTACTGCCTCAGGGAATGGACAGCTTGGTATCATCTACGGAAAAATGAATTCCCAAGTTCATCAAATCAAATCAAAGTTTATTTGTCACGTGCTCTGAATACAACAGGTGTAGACCTTACAGTGAAATGCTTACTTACAGACTCTAACTAATAGTGCAAAAAAGGTTTTAGGTGAACAATAGGTAAGTAAAGAAATAAAACAACAGTAAAAAGACTATAAAAGTAGTGAGGCTACATACTGACACCGGTTAGTCAGGCTTATTGAGGTAGTATGTACATGGTTAAAGTGACTATGCATAAATGATGAACAGAGAGTAGCAGTAGCATAAAAGAGGGGTTGGCGGAAGGTGGGACACAATGCAGATAATGCCCAGTTAGCCAATTTTTGGGAGCACTGGTTGGTCGGCCCAATTGAGGTAGTATGTACATGAATGTATAGTTAAAGTGAATATGCATATTTGATAAACAGAGAGTAGCAGCAGCATAAAAAGAGGGGTTGGGGTGGTTTGGGGGGGGCTGTCGTGTCTTTGGCTATGCCGGATTAAGTGATATGACATGCTATTCTATAAAATCATTTCTCCGTAATTAATATTACCTGATTGAGCTAATCGTGTAAATGTAATTAACTAGAGATTCGGGGCACCACAAAATAATATTTATAGAGCTGTTATCTTCCGAATAAACTCTTAAAGACCTAGTAATATTTTACATCAATAGCAGTCAATATTAATCGTCACCTTAATTCAGTCTCATCTGAAAGTTGTAAATTCTTGGTTATCTTCACGAACCCTGGCTAACAAGTTGAATCAGCAACACAAAATTGGGTTTAATTATTTATTTACTAAATACCTAACTAATCACACAGAATTACATATACACAGAATGAATCATACCTTGATTACAAATTACGTCATAAAGGAAAACATCCCTAGCGGGTGGAACAGATATGTCAGCTGGCTACACAAAGAAAAGGGGGATTGGTTTGAGTGAAAGAGCGGGAAGACTGAGGAACAAAGGGAGAACCTATGTCTCTATCAGGCCGTAGGCAACTACTCTATCGTAAATACAGTATCTTATGCATTCTAAATTACCGCCCATTTGGAAAACGAAAATGCAATAAATATTTACTCTTGAGCTGCGCTTCGGTAGGTTGGTGGTAGATGGAAGGCCGTGTTGCCCAACTGAGTCCTTTGTCCTTTGAAGAATGTATCTGGTGGTAAATTGGATACGTTGTTGTATCGTCATTGTCTGGTAGACGGGATACTCTGTCTGTTCTTTCCTAGCCCACGTTTGCAGCTGCTGTTGCTAACTCAACGGCTAGGAGGTATCACTTCTGTAGTGAATAAGAGTTCAAAGTTCATACCATTCGCAACCAAAGCTCACGCTGAGGTTGGCTTAGTTCTGTAGTTGACATGTTAGTCCTTTTAACGCAGAGGCTGCAGGCCTCACATACTTGGAACAGGAGGTTACATTGTCGTCAAGGCTTTATATAGTGGAGCGAGAAGGGTGTGTTAGAAAAGTTTTATAGCCCATGTCTCTTCACAGGGGCGGGCCACTGATTGAGCAGAGCTCTAACCTTCTGAAAACCCAAATCAATCATTTAGAAGCTAAAATTACATTTAATCTCTTCACCAATAATTGTATTGTATATTCAAACATTTAAATTGAACAACAATTCCATGTGAATCCGATAACTACAATGTGCAGACTTTCCACTGTAGAGTTTATGTCATCCTATCATTGATGAGAATGTCTCAGATGACAACCGAACTGACATCATATTCATTAAGTATCACCGCATATGTTCAATTGGTCGGATTACCAGAATATAGTTCATTTCCCCCCACCTTCTGATGTTCCCAGAATCTCTATGTTAACCAACGAATTTTCAAATGTCACATCAGTAGGGTAGAGAGAGGAAAAAGGGGGAGAGGTATTTATGACTGTCATAAACCTACCCCCAGGCCAATGACACCTGTTCAGGAGTCTTATGGCTTGGGGATAAAACCTGTTGAGAAGCTTTTTTGTCCCACACTTGGCACTCCGCTACTGCTTGCCGTGCGGTAGTAGAGAGAACAGTCTATGACTGGGGTGGCTGGTGTCCTTGACAATTCTTAGCGCTTTCCTCTGACACCGCCTGGTGTAGAGATCCTGGACGGCAGGCAGCTTAGTCACAGTGATGTACTGGGCCGTACGCACTACACTCTGTAGTGCCTTGCGGTCAGAGGCAGAGCAATTGCCGTACCAGGCAGTGATGCAACCAGTCAGGATGCTGTAGATGTTGCAGCTGTAGAACCTTTTGAGGATCTCAGGACCCATGGCTTCTGGTTGGGGTAGGTACGTACAGTCACTGTGGGGACGACGTCCTCAATGCACTTATTGATAAAGCCAGTGACTGATGTGGTGTACTCCTCAATGCCATCGGAAGAATCCAGGAACATGTTCCAGTCTGTGATAGCAAAACAGTCCTGTAGTTTAGCATCTGCTTCATCTGACCACTTTTTTATAGACCGAATCACTGGTGCTTCCTGCTTTAATTTTTGCTTGTAAGCAGGAATCAGGAGGATAGAGTTATGTTTGGATTTACCAAATGGAGGGCGAGGGAGAGATTTGTACGGCATCTCTGTGTGTGGATCTAGAATATTTTTCCCTCTGGTTGCACTTTAACTTTTTGATAGAAATTTGGTAGAACTGATTTAAGTTTCCCTGCATTACAGTCTCCGGCCACTAGGAGAGATCAAGACATTTTGCAGGAGAATGCTCGGCTATCTGTCTTCCAATTGAAACTCAACAGAAGTTGGGTGATGCAGCAGGACAACGACCCAAAACACAGAAGTAAATCAACAACAGAACGGCTTCAACAGAAGAAAATATGCCTTCTGTAGTGGCTCAGTCAGTCCTGACCCACTATCCTGGTGTTACAAGCACTATGCTCTACCAACAGAGCTACAGAAGAGCACAAGTCACAGAAAGAAGTCATCCCATCTTTAAACCTACTCATTACTGGTCTGAACCAGGGTCCCATCTTTAAGACTACTCATTACTGGTCTGAACCAGGGTCCCATCTTTAATATATCTCATTACTGGTCTGAACCAGGGTCCCATCTTTAAGATATCTCATTACTGGTCTGAACCAGGGTCCCATCTTTAAGACTACTCATTACTGGTCTGAACCAGGGTCCCATCTTTAAGACATCTCATTACTGGTCTGAACCAGGGTCCCATCTTTAAGATAGCTCATTACTGGTCTGAACCAGGGTCCCATCTTTAAGACTACTCATTACTGGTCTGAACCAGGGTCCCATCTTTAAGACTACTCATTACTGGTCTGAACCAGGGTCCCATCTTTAAGACATCTCATTACTGGTCTGAACCAGGGTCCCATCTTTAAGACATCTCATTACTGGTCTGAACCAGGGTCCCATCTTTAAGACATCCCATTACTGGTCTGAACCAGGGTCCCATCTTTAAGACATCTCATTACTGGTCTGAACCAGGGTCCCATCTTTAAGACATCCCATTGCTGGTCTGAACCAGGGTCCCATCTTTAAGACATCTCATTACTGGTCTGAACCAGGGTCCCATCTTTAAGATATCTCATTACTGGTCTGAACCAGGGCAGTAGCCAGGTGGATTTAGAGGAGATAAGGGGGGGGATGAGTGACACTGATATCAATCATCACCAATTGAACCTACACACACCTTATCCCTTATCCAGTATCCCCATCACACACACACACACACACACACACACACACACACACACACACACACACACACACACCACCTTAAACCATGGCCTGAACCAAACCTTATCTAGCAGCTCCATCTCAACCCCTGGCTGCTCCCACCATTGATCGCAGGACGCAGGACCTGTTCTGGCTCTGGGCTGGGCTTGTACTTTAGGGGACCTTAAAAGCTCTGTAAAATGGCTAATCTGAAATAAATACATCCGATGGAAAGCTGCTATTCAGCTGGCAGGTATTAGAGTGCTGGCTGGCTGGCTGGCTGGCTGGCTGGCTGGCTGGCTGGCTGGCTGGGTGGCTGGCTGGCTGGGTGGAGAAGGGGAGGATGCGTCAGGATGGTTTTTGGAGGGATAACAGAATGCCCTGTTTTCCCTCCAACTCCTCTCCTCTTCCCAGGCAGCTGTCGAGGAAAGAGCCTTTTGTCTCTCCTCCATCCTCCCCTCATTATATTGTAATTGTCATGCTTCAATCCCTCTCTCGTTTCCTTGTCATACGTCTACAGATGTAGAATCTTAATTTGATCACTCTTTTGTTTTCTGAGGATTTTCCTGCAAAACAGCAAATGCAAACTTGTAGTGTATTCATGGTTCAAAACGACATCTAAAGTCAGTAACAGTTATTTTCCTCCAATAATTATAATATACACAATAATAAACATTTCCTGCTGCTGCAGGATTATTGTACTTCTGTAGCAAACTGGCTCAAATGAAGGTCCTACACCCTGATCCCTCTGTCCCTCGTTGCATTTTCATCCTTCCATCCCTCGTTGAATTTTCATCCTTCCATCCCCCTGCCCCTCGTTGCATTTTCATCCTTCCATCCCTCGTTGCACTTTCATCCTTCCATCCCTTTGTCCCTCTTTGCATTTTCATCCATCCATCCCTCTGTCCCTCTTTGCATTTTCATCGATCCATCCCTCTGTCCCTCGTTGCATTTTCATCCTTCCATCCCTTGTTGCATTTTCATCCTTCTGTCCCTCGTTGCATTTTCATCCTTCCATCCATCTGTCCCTCGTTGCATTTATCCATCCATCCCTCTGTCCCTCGTTGCATTTTCATCCATCCATCCCTTGTTGCATTTTCATCCTTCCATCCCTTGTTGCATTTTCATCCTTCCATCCCTCTGTCCCTCCTTGCATTTTCATCCTTCCATCCCTCTGTCCCTCCTTGCATTTTCATCCTTACATCCATCTGTCCCTCGTTGCATTTTCAGCCTTCCATCCCTCTGTCCCTTGATGCATTTTCATCCTTCCATCCTTCCATCCCTCGTTGCATTTTCATCCATCCATCCCCCTCATTGCATTTTCATCCATCCATCCCTCGATGCATTTTCATCCTTCCATCCCTCTGTCCCTCGATACTTTTACATCACAACTGTTTAGTAGTCCGAAGAGACACACAGACATGATCTAAGGCACTGCATTTCAGTGTAGTCCAAAGAGACACACAGACATGATCTAAGGCACTGCATTTCAGTGTAGTCCGAAGAGACACACAGACATGATCTAAGGCACTGCATTTCAGTGTAGTCCGAAGAGACACACAGACATGATCTAAGGCACTGCATTTCAGTGTAGTCCGAAGAGACACACAGACATGATCTAAGGCACTGCATTTCAGTGTAGTCCGAAGAGACACACAGACATGATCTAAGGCACTGCATTTCAGTGTACTCCAAAGAGACACACAGACATGATCTAAGGCACTGCATTTCAGTGTGGTCCAAAGAGACACGCAGACATGATCTAAGGCACTGCATTTCAGTGTAGTCCGAAGAGACACACAGACATGATTTAAGGCACTGCATTTCAGTGTAGTCCGAAGAGACACACAGACATGATCTAAGGCATTGCATTTCAGTGTAGTCCGAAGAGACACACAGACATGATCTAAGGCATTGCATTTCAGTGTAGTCCGAAGAGACACACAGACATGATCTAAGGCACTGCATTTCAGTGTAGTCCGAAGAGACACACAGACATGATCTAAGGCACTGCATTTCAGTGTAGTCTGAAGAGACACACATTAACCCATATTTATGTTTATTTATTTTCCTTTTTGTACTTTAACCATTTGCACATTGTTACAACACTGTATATAGACATAATATGACATTTGTAATGTCTTTGTTCTTTTGGAACTTCTGTGAGTGTAATGTTTACTGTTCATTTTATTGTTTAATTCACTTTTGTTTATTATCTATTTCACTTGCTTTGGCAATGTTAACACATTTCCCATTCCAATAAAGTTGCTTAGATTGAAATTCAATTGAGAGAAAGATTTAATTCCAGAGAGAGTTGTGTTTCAATATGACAGGTGGAGGAAGTCAGATGCTGCTGTATCACCAGTCCTTCTAGCTGCGTTCAGACGTCTCTCTGGCAGATGTCTCCCTTCTCTTCTCCATTCAGTCTTTCTAATCCTGTCTGAGAGCCTATCTGAGATGTCAGGCTTCTTCCTAAATTGGCTGCAGTTCTTAGTGATTGATTAAAGTAGTGTAACTCAGCTTTATCAGACAGACCTTCGCGCCCTACCCCTGCCAGCTCTATTAGGTAATGCATCCCTTTGTCATTGAACCAGTTGCACCGCGACGTACTGGGACTTCTCTTTTTGTTTACTGTCTGTCCATCACACAAGGATTCATTTCATATTCCTCCTTGTGTGTGGAGAAAAGGAGACGAGGAGAAGAGGAGATGTGGAGAAGAGGGTATATGGAGATGTGGAGAAGAGGAGATGTGGAGAAGAGGGTATATGGAGATGAGGAGACGTGGAGAAGAGGAGAAGAGGAGATGAGGAGACGTGGAGAAGAGGAGACATGGAGAAGAGGAGACGTGGAGAAGAGGAGACACGGAGACATGGAGAAGAGGAGACATGGAGAAAGAGGAGAAGAGGAGATGTGGAGAAGAGGAGACATGGAGAAGAGGAGAAGAGGAGACATGGAGAAGAGGAGAAGAGGAGACATGGAGAAGAGGAGACATGGAGAAGAGGAGAAGAGGAGATGTGGAGAAGAGGAGACATGGAGAAGAGGAGACATGGAGAAGAGGAGACGTGGAGAAGAGGAGACGAGGAGAAGAGGAGACGTGGAGAAGAGGAGACAAGGAGAAGAGGAGACATGGAGAAGAGAAGACATGGAGAAGAGGAGAAGAGGAGACGGGGAGAAGAGGGGATATGGAGAAGAGGAGAAGAGGAGATGTGGAGACGAGGAGAAGAGGGGATGTGGAGAAGAGGGTATATGGAGATGAGGAGACGTGGAGAAGAGGAGAAGAGGAGATGAGGAGACGTGGAGATGTGGAGAAGATGGTATATGGAGAGGAGGAGACGTGGAGAAGAGGATAAGAGGAGATGAGGAGAAGAGGAGACATGGAGAAGGGGAGACGAGGAGACATGGAGAAGAGGAGACATGGAGAAGAGGAGACATGGAGACATGGAGAAGAGGAGACATGGAGAAAGAGGAGAAGAGGAGATGTGGAGAAGAGGAGACATGGAGAAGAGGAGAAGAGGAGACATGGAGAAGAGGAGACATGGAGAAGAGGAGACATGGAGAAGAGTAGATGTGGAGAAGAGGAGACATGGAGAAGAGGAGAAGAGGAGACATGGAGAAGAGGAGACATGGAGAAGAGGAGAAGAGTAGATGTGGAGAAGAGGAGACATGGAGAAGAGGAGAAGAGGAGACATGGAGAAGAGGAGACATGGAGAAGAGGAGATGTGGAGAAGAGGAGACGTGGAGAAGAGGAGACATGGAGAAAAGGAGAAGAGGAGACATGGAGAAGAGGAGACATGGAGAAGAGGAGAAGAGGAGACAGGGAGAAGAGGGGATATGGAGAAGAGGAGAAGAGGAGATGTGGAGACGAGGAGAAGAGGGGATATGGGGACGAGGAGAAGAGGAGATGTGGAGAAGAGGGTCTATGGGGATGAGGAGACGTGGAGAAGAGGAGAAGAGGAGATGAGGAGACGTGGAGATGTGGAGAAGAGGGTATATGGAGAGGAGGAGACGTGGAGAAGAGGATAAGAGGAGATGAGGAGAAGAGGAGACATGGAGAAGGGGAGACGAGGAGACATGGAGAAGAGGAGACATGGAGAAGAGGAGAAGAGTAGATGTGGAGAAGAGGAGAAGAGGAGACATGGAGAAGAGGAGAAGAGGAGACATGGAGAAGAGGAGACATGGAGAAGAGGAGAAGAGGAGATGTGGAGAAGAGGAGAAGAGGAGACATGGAGAAGAGGAGACATGGAGAAGAGGAGACATGGAGAAGAGGAGACGTGGAGAAGAGGAGACATGGAGAAAAGGAGAAGCGGGGACATGGAGAAGAGGAGACATGGAGAAGAGGAGAAGAGGAGACGAGGAGAAGAGGGGATATGGAGAAGAGGAGAAGAGGAGACATGGAGAAAAGGAGAAGAGGAGACATGGAGAAAAGGAGAAGAGGAGACAAGGAGAAGAGGAGACATGGAGAAGAGGAGAAGAGGAGACGAGGAGAAGAGGGGATATGGATGGAGAAGAGGAGAAGAGGAGATGTGGAGACGAGGAGAAGAGGGGATATGGAGAAGAGGAGATGAGGAGACGAGGAGAAGAGGGGATATGGAGAAGAGGAGAAGAGGAGACGTGGAGAAGAGGAGACGAGGAGAAGAGGGGATATGGAGAAGAGGAGAAGAGGAGAAGAGGAGACGTGGAGAAGAGGAGACGAGGAGAAGAGGAGAAGAGGAGATGTGGAGAAGAGGAGACAAGGAGAAGAGGAGATGTGGAGAAGAGGAGAAATGGAGAAGAGGAGAAGAGCAGACGTGGAGAAGAGAGGATATGGAGAAGAGGAGACGAGGAGAAGAGGAGATGTGGAGAAGAGGAGACGAGGAGATGAGGAGAAGAGGAGCTGTGGAGAAGAGGAGACGAGGAGAAGAGGAGATGTGGAGAAGAGGAGAAATGGAGAAGAGGAGAAGAGCAGACGTGGAGAAGAGAGGATGTGGAGAAGAGGAGACGAGGAGAAGAGGAGAAGAGGAGATGTGGAGAAGAGGAGACAAGGAGCAGAATGCTCAGTCTTATCTCTCTGTGTGTGGTAGCACAGCTGGCTTCAGATCAAACACAGAGAGACTGAAGCTCACAAAGACACCGAGCTAACGACCAGGCTGGAATTCACAGCACTTTATGTTTTAATATCCCACCCTTGACTTTGTACTGAGAAAACAGAGGAGAGGAGAGAAGAGGAGGGGAGGGGACAGGAGAAGAGAGAAGAGGAGGGGAGGGGACAGGAGAGGAGAGAACAGGAGGGAAGGGGACAGGAGAGGAGAGAAGAGGAGGGGACATGAGAGGAGATAACAGAGGGAAGGGGAGAGGAGAGGAGAGGAGAGAACAGGAGGGGAGGGGACAGGAGAGGAGAGAACAGGGGGAAGGGGACAGGAGAGGAGAGAACAGGAGGTGAGGGGACAGGAGAGGAGAGGAGAGAACAGGAGGAAAGGGGACAGGGGAGGAGAGAACAGGAGGGTAGGGGACAGGAGAGAAGAGGAGGGGAGGGGACAGGAGAGAGAGAGAAGAGGAGGGAGGGGACAGGAGAGGAGAGAACAGGAGGGGACAGGAGAGGAGAGAAGAGGAGGGAAGGGGACAGGAGAGGAGAGAACAGGAGGGGAGGGGACAGGAGAGGAGAGAAGAGGAGGGAAGAGGAGGGAAGGGGACAGGAGAGAAGGGGACAGGAGAGAAGAGGAGGGGAGGGGACAGGAGAGGAGAGAAGAGGAGGGGAGGGGACAGGAGAGGAGAGAACAGGAGGGGACTGGAGAGGAGAGAAGAGGAGGGAAGGGGACAGGAGAGGAGAGAACAGGAGGGGACAGGAGAGGAGAGAACAGGAGGGAGGGGACAGGAGAGGAGAGAACAGGAGGGTACAGGAGAGGAGAGAAGAGGAGGGAAGGGGACAGGAGAGGAGAGAACAGGAGGGGACATGAGAGGAGAGAAGAGGAGGGAAGGGGACAGGAGAGGAGAGAACAGGAGGGGACAGGAGAGGAGAGAAGAGGAGGGAAGGGGACAGGAGAGGAGAGAACAGGAGGGGACAGGAGAGGAGAGAAGAGGAGGGGAGGGGAGGGGCCAGGAGAGGAGAGAACAGGAGGGAAGGGGGACAGGAGAGGAGAGAAGAGGAGGGGACAGGAGAGGAGAGAAGAGGAGGGAGGGGAGGGGCCAGGAGAGGGAGAGAAGAGGAGGGGAGGGGACAGGAGAGGAGAGAACAGGAGGGGAGGGGACAGGAGAGGAGAGAACTGGAGGGGAGGGGCCAGGAGAGGAGAGAAGAGGAGGGGAGGGGAGGGGACAGGAGAGGAGAGAAGGAAAAGGGACAGGAGAGGAGAGAACAGGGGGAAGGGACAGGAGAGGAGAGAAGAGGAGGGGGCAGGAGAGGAGAGAAGAGGAGGGGAGGGGACAGGAGAGGAGAGGAGGGGACATGAGAGGAGAGAACAGGAGGGGAGGGGACAGGGAGGAGAGAAGAGGAAGGGGAGGGAGGGGAGGGGGGCAGGAGAGGAGAGAAGAGGAGGGGGAGGGGACAGGAGTGAACAGGAGGGGAGGGGACAGGGGAGGAGAGGAGAGAAGAGGAGGGGACGGGAGAGGAGAGGAGAGAAGAGAAGAGGAGGGGACAGGAGAGGAGAGGAGAGAAGAGAAGAGGAGGGGACAGGAAAGGAGAGGAGAGAAGAGAAGAGGAGGGGACAGGAGAGGGAAGGAAACAGAGGACAGGAGAGGGGAAGGGAGAGGAGGGGAGGAAACAGAGGACTAGTGAGGGGAGGAGAGGGGAGCGGAGGAGAGGTCGACCTATAGTTATTGCTGACGCCTGAGTCCTGGTTGTGCTAGCACTTAGGCTTGTCTTGGTCTCTTTGCAGGTCATTATTCATATATACACACACACACACACACACACACACACACACACACACACACACACACACACACACTCTGTAATGACCAGAACACACACAGACCGTACTGTAAACTAAAACACTGCGGTCCTATTGAGGTCATCCAGGGGTTAATTGCCAGGTGCCACGTACAGAGACAACACCTCCTCCCTTAACAAGTCCACACAGGTAGTAATGTTCTGGTTGGTTGTTCTACTGGCTGTCTCTTCAGGTGAAACACACAGGTAGTAATGTTCTGGTTGGTTGTTCTACTGGCTGTCTCTACAGGTGAAACACACAGGTAGTAATGTTAATGTTCTGGTTGGTTGTTCTACTGGCTGTCTCTTCAGGTGAAACACACATGTAGTAATGTTAATGTTCTGGTTGGTTGTTCTACTGGCTGTCTCTACAGGTGAAACACACAGGTAGTAATGTTAATGTTATGGTTGGTTGTTCTACTGGCTGTCTCTACAGGTGAAACACACAGGTAGTAATGTTATGGTTGGTTGTTCTACTTCCTGTCTCTACAGGTGAAACACACAGGTAGTAATGTTAATGTTCTGGTTGGTTGTTCTACTGACTGTCTCTACAGGTGAAACACACAGGTAGTAATGTTCTGGTTGGTTGTTCTACTGGCTGTCTCTTCAGGTGAAACACACAGGTAGTAATGTTAATGTTCTGGTTGGTTGTTCTACTGGCTGTCTCTACAGGTGAAACACACAGGTAGTAATGTTCTGGTTGGTTGTTCTACTGGCTGTCTCTTCAGGTGAAACACACAGGTAGTAATGTAAATGTTATGGTTGGTTGTTCTACTGGCTGTCTCTACAGGTGAAACACACAGGTAGTAATGTTAATGTTCTGGTTGGTTGTTCTACTGGCTGTCTCTACAGGTGAAACACACAGGTAGTAATGTTCTGGTTGGTTGTTCTACTGGCTGTCTCTACAGGTGAAACACACAGGTAGTAATGTTAATGTTCTGGTTGGTTGTTCTACTGGCTGTCTCTTCAGGTGAAACACACAGGTAGTAATGTTAATGTTCTGGTTGGTTGTTCTACTGGCTGTCTCTACAGGTGAAACACACAGGTAGTAATGTTAATGTTATGGTTGGTTGTTCTACTGGCTGTCTCTACAGGTGAAACACACAGGTAGTAATGTTATGGTTGGTTGTTCTACTTCCTGTCTCTACAGGTGAAACACACAGGTAGTAATGTTAATGTTCTGGTTGGTTGTTCTACTGGCTGTCTCTTCAGGTGAAACACACAGGTAGTAATGTTAATGTTCTGGTTGGTTGTTCTACTGACTGTCTCTACAGGTGAAACACACAGGTAGTAATGTTCTGGTTGGTTGTTCTACTGGCTGTCTCTTCAGGTGAAACACACAGGTAGTAATGTTAATGTTCTGGTTGGTTGTTCTACTGGCTGTCTCTACAGGTGAAACACACAGGTAGTAATGTTCTGGTTGGTTGTTCTACTGGCTGTCTCTTCAGGTGAAACACACAGGTAGTAATGTAAATGTTATGGTTGGTTGTTCTACTGGCTGTCTCTACAGGTGAAACACACAGGTAGTAATGTTAATGTTCTGGTTGGTTGTTCTACTGACTGTCTCTACAGGTGAAACACACAGGTAGTAATGTTAATGTTCTGGTTGGTTGTTCTACTGGCTGTCTCTACAGGTGAAACACACAGGTAGTAATGTTCTGGTTGGTTGTTCTACTGGCTGTCTCTTCAGGTGAAACACACAGGTAGTAATGTTAATGTTCTGGTTGGTTGTTCTACTGGCTGTCTCTACAGGTGAAACACACAGGTAGTAATGTTCTGGTTGGTTGTTCTACTGGCTGTCTCTTCAGGTGAAACACACAGGTAGTAATGTTAATGTTCTGGTTGGTTGTTCTACTGGCTATCTCTTCAGGTGAAACACACAGGTAGTAATGTTCTGGTTGGTTGTTCTACTGGCTGTCTCTACAGGTGAAACACACAGGTAGTAATGTTATGGTTGGTTGTTCTACTGGCTGTCTCTACAGGTGAAACACACAGGTAGTAATGTTCTGGTTGGTTGTTCTACTTCCTGTCTCTACAGGTGAAACACACAGGTAGTAATGTTAATGTTATGGTTGGTTGTTCTACTTCCTGTCTCTACAGGTGAAACACACAGGTAGTAATGTTCTGGTTGGTTGTTCTACTGGCTGTCTCTTCAGGTGAAACACACAGGTAGTAATGTTAATGTTCTGGTTGGTTGTTCTACTGGCTGTCTCTACAGGTGAAACACACAGGTAGTAATGTTCTGGTTGGTTGTTCTACTTCCTGTCTCTACAGGTGAAACACACAGGTAGTAATGTAAATGTTATGGTTGGTTGTTCTACTGGCTGTCTCTACAGGTGAAACACACAGGTAGTAATGTTAATGTTCTGGTTGGTTGTTCTACTGGCTGTCTCTACAGGTGAAACACACAGGTAGTAATGTTAATGTTCTGGTTGGTTGTTCTACTGGTTGTCTCTACAGGTGAAACACACAGGTAGTAATGTTCTGGTTGGTTGTTATACTTCCTGTCTCTACAGGTGAAACACACAGGTAGTAATGTTCTGGTTGGTTGTTCTACTTCCTGTCTCTACAGGTGAAACACACAGGTAGTAATGTTCTGGTTGGTTGTTCTACTGGCTGTCTCTACAGGTGAAACACACAGGTAGTAATGTTCTGGTTGGTTGTTCTACTGGCTGTCTCTACAGGTGAAACACACAGGTAGTAATGTTCTGGTTGGTTGTTCTACTGGCTGTCTCTACAGGTGAAACACACAGGTAGTAATGTTCTGGTTGGTTGTTCTACTGGCTGTCTCTACAGGTGAAACACACAGGTAGTAATGTTAATGTTCTGGTTGGTTGTTCTACTGGCTGTCTCTACAGGTGAAACACACAGGTAGTAATGTTAATGTTCTGGTTGGTTGTTCTACTGGCTGTCTCTTCAGGTGAAACACACAGGTAGTAATGTTCTGGTTGGTTGTTCTACTGGCTGTCTCTACAGGTGAAACACACAGGTAGTAATGTTAATGTTCTGGTTGGTTGTTCTACTGGCTGTCTCTACAGGTGAAACACACAGGTAGTAATGTTAATGTTCTGGTTGGTTGTTCTACTGGCTGTCTCTACAGGTGAAACACACAGGTAGTAATGTTAATGTTCTGGTTGGTTGTTCTACTGGCTGTCTCTACAGGTGAAACACACAGGTAGTAATGTTCTGGTTGGTTGTTCTACTGGCTGTCTCTACAGGTGAAACACACAGGTAGTAATGTTCTGGTTGGTTGTTCTACTGGCTGTCTCTACAGGTGAAACACACAGGTAGTAATGTTAATGTTCTGGTTGGTTGTTCTACTTCCTGTCTCTACAGGTGAAACACACAGGTAGTAATGTTAATGGTTTATAGTTTATAGTTATTTATAGTTTATAGTTTACAGTTATTTATAGTTTATAGTTATTTATAGTCTATAGTTATTTATAGTTTATAGTTATTTATAGTTTATAGTTATTTATAGTCTATAGTTATTTATAGTTTATAGTTATTTATAGTTTATAGTTATTTATAGTTATTTATAGTCTATAGTTATTTATAGTTTATAGTTATTTATAGTTTATAGTTATTTATAGTTTATAGTTATTTATAGTTTATAGTTATTTATAGTTATTTATAGTTTATAGTTATTTATAGTTTATAGTTATTTATAGTTTATAGTTATTTATAGTTTATAGTTATTTATAGTTTATAGTTATTTATAGTTTATAGTTATTTATAGTTTATAGTTATTTATAGTTTATAGTTTATAGTTATTTATAGTTTATAGTTATTTTATAGTTTATAGTTATTTATAGTTTATAGTTATTTATAGTTTATAGTTTATAGTTATTTTATTTATAGTTATTTTAGTTTATAGTTATTTATAGTTTATAGTTATTTATAGTTTATAGTTATTTATAGTTTATAGTTATTTATAGTTTATAGTTATTTATAGTTTATAGTTATTTATAGTTATTTATAGTTTATAGTTATTTATAGTTTATAGTTATTTATAGTTTATAGTTATTTATAGTTTATAGTTATTTATAGTTTATAGTTATTTATAGTTTATAGTTATTTATAGTTATTTATAGTCTATAGTTATTTATAGTAGTTTATAGTTATTTATAGTTTATAGTTATTTATAGTTATTTATAGTTATTTATATTTATAGTTTATAGTTATTTATAGTTTATAGTTATTTATAGTTTATAGTTTATAGTTATTTTATTTATAGTTATTTTATAGTTTATAGTTATTTATAGTTTATAGTTATAGTTTATAGTTTATAGTTATTTATAGTTTATAGTTATTTTATTTATAGTTATTTATAGTTTATAGTTTATAGTTATTTATAGTTATTTATAGTTATTTATAGTTTATAGTTAGTTTATAGTTATTTATAGTTTATAGTTATTTATAGTTTATAGTTATTTATAGTTTATAGTTATTTATAGTTTATAGTTTATAGTTATTTATAGTTTATAGTTATTTATAGTTTATAGTTTATAGTTTATAGTTTATAGTTATAGTTTATATTTGGTTTATAGTTTATAGTTATTTATAGTTTATATTTTAGTTTTAGTTATTTATAGTTTATAGTTATAGTTATTTATTTATAGTTATTTTAGTTTATAGTTTATAGTTTATTTATTTAGTTTATAGTTATTATAGTTTATAGTTTATAGTTTATAGTTATTTTATTTATAGTTATTTATAGTTTTATTTATAGTTTATAGTTATTTATAGTTTATAGTTATTTATATTTATTTATAGTTTATAGTTATTTATAGTTTATAGTTATTTATAGCTTATAGTTTATAGTTATTAGTTAGTTTATAGTTATAGTTATTTATAGTTTTAGTTAGTTTTATAGTTTATAGTTATTTATAGTTTATAGTTATAGTTATTTATAGTTTTATAGTTTATAGTTATTTATAGTTTATAGTTTATAGTTATTTATAGTTTTATTTTATAGTTTATAGTTATTTATAGTTATTTATAGTTATTTATAGTTATAGTTATTTATAGTTTATAGTTTTATTTATTTATAGTTATTTATAGTTTATAGTTATTTATAGTTTTTTTATAGTTTATAGTTATTTATAGTTTATAGTTATTTATAGTTTATAGTTATTTATAGTTTATAGTTATTTATAGTTTATAGTTTATAGTTATAGTTTATAGTCTATAGTTATTTAGTTTTTATAGTTATTTATAGTTTATAGTTATAGTTAGTTTATAGTTATTTATAGTTTATAGTTATTTATAGTTTATAGTTATTTATAGTTATTTATAGTTTATAGTTATTTATAGTTTATAGTTATTTATAGTTTATAGTTTATAGTTATTTATAGTTTATAGTTTTATAGTTATTTATAGTTTATAGTTTATAGTTATTTATAGTTTATAGTTATTTATTATTTATAGTTTATAGTTATTTATAGTTTATAGTTATTTATAGTTTATAGTTATTTATTATTTATAGTTTATAGTTTATAGTTATTTATAGTTATTTATAGTTTATAGTTATTTATTATTTATAGTTATTTATAGTTTATAGTTATTTATAGTTTATAGTTATTTATAGTTTATAGTTATTAGTTTATAGTTATTTATAGTTTATAGTTATTTATAGTTTATAGTTATTTATAGTTTATAGTTATTTATAGTTTATAGTTATTTATAGTTTATAGTTATAGTTTTATTTATAGTTTATAGTTATTTATAGTTTTTAGTTATTTATAGTTTATAGTTATTTATAGTTTATAGTTATTTATAGTTTATAGTTATTTATATAGTTATTTATAGTTTATAGTTATTTATAGTTTATAGTTATTTATAGTTTATTTATAGTTTATAGTTTATAGTTTATTTTAGTTTATAGTTATTTATAGTTTATAGTTATTTATAGTTTATAGTTATTTATAGTTTATATAGTTTATTTATAGTTTATAGTTAGTTTTAGTTATTTTATTTATAGTTTATAGTTATTTTAGTTTATAGTTTATAGTTATTTATAGTTTATAGTTATTTATAGTTTATAGTTTATAGTTATTTATAGTTTATAGTTATTTATTATTTATAGTTATATTTATAGTTATTTATTTTATTTATAGTTATTTATAGTTTATAGTTATTTATTATTTATAGTTTATAGTTATTTATAGTTTATAGTTATTTATTATTTATAGTTATTTTATTTATAGTTATTTATAGTTTATAGTTTTAGTTTTATAGTTATTTATATTTTATAGTTATTTTATAGTTTATAGTTATTTATAGTTTATAGTTATTTATAGTTTATAGTTATTATATAGTTTATTTAGTTTATAGTTATTTATAGTTTATAGTTATTTTATTTATAGTTTATAGTTATTTATAGTTTATAGTTTATAGTTATTTATAGTTATTTATAGTTTATAGTTATTTATAGTTTATATTTTAGTTTATAGTTTATAGTTTATTTATTTATTTATAGTTATTTATAGTTATTTATAGTTTATAGTTATTTATAGTTATTTATAGTTTATAGTTATTTATAGTTATAGTTTATAGTTATTTATAGTTTATAGTTATTTATAGTTTATAGTTTATAGTTATTTATTTATAGTTTATAGTTATTTATAGTTTATAGTTATTTATAGTTTATAGTTATTTATAGCTTATAGTTTATAGTTATTTATATTTTTATAGTTATTTATAGTTTATAGTTATTTATTTATAGTTTATAGTTATTTATAGTTTATAGTTATTTAGTTATTTATAGTTATAGTTTTATTTATAGTTTATAGTTATTTTATTTATAGTTTATAGCTTATAGTTTATAGTTATTTATAGCTTATAGTTTATAGTTATTTATAGTTTATAGTTATTTATAGCTTATAGTTATTTATAGCTTATAGTTATTTATAGTTATTTATAGCTTATAGTTATTTATAGTTTATAGTTATTTATAGCTTATAGTTTATAGTTATTTATAGTCTATAGTTATTTATAGCTTATAGTTTATAGTTATTTATAGTCTATAGTTATTTATAGTTATTTATAGCTTATAGTTTATAGTTATTTATAGCTTATAGTTATTTATAGCTTATAGTCTATAGTTATTTATAGTTTATAGTTATTTATAGCTTATAGTTATTTATAGCTTATAGTTATTTATAGCTTATAGTCTATAGTTATTTATAGTTTATAGTTATTTATAGCTTATAGTTTATAGTTATTTATAGCTTATAGTTTATAGTTATTTATAGTTTATAGTTATTTATAGCTTATAGTTATTTATTTATAGTTTATAGTTATTTATAGCTTATAGTTATTTATAGTTTATAGTTATTTATAGTTTATAGTTATTTATAGCTTATAGTTTATAGTTATTTATAGCTTATAGTTTATAGTTGTTTATAGTCTATAGTTATTTATAGTCTATAGTTTATAGTTATTTATAGTTTATAGTTATTCATAGTTTATAGTTATTTATAGTTTATAGTTTATAGTTATTTATAGTTTATAGTTATTTATAGTTTATAGTTATTTATTATTTATAGTTTATAGTTATTTATAGTTTATAGTTATTTATAGTTTATAGTTATTTATAGTTATTCATAGTTTATAGTTATTTATAGTTATTTATAGTTTATAGTTATTTATAGTTTATAGTTATTTATAGTTTATAGTTATTTATAGTTATTTATAGTTTATAGTTATTTATAGTTTATAGTTATTTATAGTTTATAGTTTTAGTTATTTATTTATAGTTATTTATTTATAGTTATTTATAGTTTATAGTTATAGTTTATAGTTTATAGTTTTATAGTTTATAGTTATTTATAGTTTTTATTTATAGTATATTTATAGTTTATAGTTATTTATAGTTTATAGTTATTTATAGTTTATAGTTTATTTATTATTTATAGTTATAGTTATTTATAGTTTATAGTTATTTATAGTTTATAGTTATTTATAGTTTATAGTTATTTATAGTTTATAGTTATTTATAGTTTATAGTTATTTATAGTTTATAGTTATTTATAGTTTATAGTTATTTATAGTTTATAGTTATTTATAGTTTATAGTTTATAGTTATTTATAGTTTATAGTTATTTATAGTTTATAGTTTATAGTTATTTATAGTTATTTATAGTTTATAGTTTATAGTTATTTATAGTTTATTTATAGTTATTTATAGTTTATAGTTATTTATAGTTTATAGTTTATAGTTATTTATAGTTTATAGTTATTTATAGTTTATAGTTATTTATTATTTATAGTTTATAGTTATTTATAGTTTATAGTTATTTATTATTTATAGTTTATAGTTATTTATAGTTTATAGTTATTTATAGTTTATAGTTTATTTATTATTTATAGTTTATAGTTTATAGTTATTTATATAGTTTATAGTTTATAGTTATTTTATTTATAGTTTTTAGTTATTTATAGTTTATAGTTATTTATAGTTTATTTATTTTATTTATAGTTTATAGTTTATAGTTATTTATAGTTTATAGTTATTTATAGCTTATAGTTTATAGTTATTTATATTTATAGTTATTTATAGTTATTTATAGTTTATAGTTATTTATAGTTTATAGTTATTTATTATTTATAGTTTATAGTTATTTATAGTTATAGTTATTTATAGTTTATAGTTTATAGTTATATAGTTATTTATAGTTTTAGTTATTTATTTATAGTTTATAGTTTATAGTTTATTTATAGTTTATAGTTATTTATTATTTATAGTTTATAGTTATTTATAGTTTATAGTTATTTATTATTTATAGTTTATAGTTATTTATAGTTTATAGTTATTTATAGTTTATAGTTTATAGTTATTTATAGTTTATAGTTATTTATAGTTTATAGTTATTTATAGTTTATAGTTATTTATTATTTATAGTTTATAGTTTATAGTTATTTATTATTTATAGTTTATAGTTATTTATAGTTTATAGTTATTTATTATTTATAGTTTATAGTTATTTTAGTTTATAGTTATTTATAGTTTATTTATTTAGTTAGTTTTAGTTATTTATAGTTTATAGTTATTTATTATTTATAGTTTATAGTTTATAGTTATTTATTATTTATAGTTTATAGTTTATAGTTATTTATAGTTTATAGTTATTTATAGTTTATAGTTATTTATAGTTTATAGTTTATAGTTATTTATTATTTATAGTTTATAGTTATTTATAGTTTATAGTTATTTATAGTTTATAGTTTATAGTTATTATTTATAGTTATTTATAGTTTATAGTTATTTATAGTTTATAGTTATTTATTTATTTATAGTTATTTATAGTTTATAGTTATTTATAGTTTATAGTTATTTAGTTATTTATAGTTATTTATAGTTTATAGTTTATAGTTATTTATTTATAGTTTATAGTTTATAGTTATTTATAGTTTATTTATAGCTTTATTTATTTTATAGTTTATAGTTTATAGTTTTTAGTTTTATTTATAGTTTATAGTTATTTATAGTTTATTTATATTTATAGTTATTTATAGTTTATAGTTATTTATAGTTTATAGTTATTTATAGTTTTAGTTATTTATTATTTATAGTTATTTAGTTATTTATTTATAGTTATTTATAGTTTATAGTTATTTATAGTTTATAGTTATTTATAGTTTATAGTTATTTATAGTTTATAGTTATTTATAGTTTATAGTTTATAGTTATTTATAGTTTATAGTTATTTATTATTTATAGTTTATAGTTATTTATTATTTATAGTTATTTATTATTTATAGTTTATAGTTATTTATAGTTTATAGTTTATAGTTATTTATAGCTTATAGTTATTTATAGTTTATAGCTATTTATAGTTTATAGTTATTTTTATTTATAGTTTATAGTTATTTATAGTTTATAGTTATTTTAGTTTTATTTATAGTTTATAGTTATTTATTATTTATATTATTTTATTTATAGTTATTTATAGTTATTTATATTTTAGTTTTAGTTATTTATAGTTTATAGTTATTTATTATTTATAGTTTATAGTTATTTATAGTTTATAGTTATTTATAGTTTATAGTTATTTATAGTTTATAGTTATTTATTATTTATAGTTATTTATAGTTTATAGTTATTTATTATTTATAGTTTATAGTTATTTATAGTTTATAGTTATTTATAGTTTATAGTTTATAGTTATTTATATTTATAGTTATTTATAGTTATTTATATTTATAGTTTATAGTTATTTATAGTTTATAGTTATTTATAGTTTATAGTTTATAGTTATTTATAGTTTATAGTTATTTATAGTTTATAGTTTATAGTTATTTATAGTTTATAGTTGTTTATAGTTTATAGTTATTTATAGTTTATAGTTTATAGTTTATTTTATAGTTTATATTATTTATAGTTTATAGTTATTTATAGTTTAGTTTTTATAGTTTATAGTTTTATTTATTATTTATAGTTTATAGTTATTTATAGTTTATAGTTATTTATAGTTTATAGTTTATAGTTATTTATTATTTATAGTTTATAGTTATTTATAGTTTATAGTTATTTTTTTATAGTTTATAGTTATTTATAGTTTATAGTTTATAGTTATTTATATTTATATTTATAGTTTATTTATAGTTATTTATAGTTTATAGTTTATAGTTATTTATTATTTATAGTTTATAGTTATTTATAGTTTATAGTTATTTATAGTTTATAGTTTATAGTTATTTATTATTTATAGTTTATAGTTATTTATAGTTTATAGTTATTTATTATTTATAGTTTATATTTTATTTATAGTTTATAGTTATTTATAGTTTATAGTTTATAGTTATTTATAGTTTATAGTTTATAGTTATTTATAGTTTATAGTTTATAGTTATTTATTATTTATAGTTTATAGTTATTTATAGTTTATAGTTATTTATAGTTTATAGTTATTTATAGTTTATAGTTATTTATAGTTTATAGTTATTTATTATTTATAGTTTATAGTTATTTATAGTTTATAGTTATTTATAGTTTATAGTTGTTTATAGTTTATAGTTATTTATAGTTTATAGTTATTTATAGTTTATAGTTATTTATAGCTTATAGTTATTTATAGTTTATAGTTATTTATAGTTTATAGTTATTTATTATTTATAGTTATTTATAGTTTATAGTTATTTATAGTTTATAGTTATTTATAGTTTATAGTTTATAGTTTATAGTTATTTATTATTTATAGTTTATAGTTATTTATAGTTTATAGTTTATAGTTTATAGTTATTTATTATTTATAGTTTATAGTTATTTATAGTTTATAGTTATTTATAGTTTATAGTTTATAGTTATTTATTATTTATAGTTTATAGTTATTTATAGTTTATAGTTATTTATAGTTTATAGTTTATAGTTATTTATTATTTATAGTTTATAGTTATTTATAGTTTATAGTTATTTATAGTTTATAGTTTATAGTTATTTATTATTTATAGTTTATAGTTATTTATAGTTTATAGTTATTTATAGTTTATAGTTTATAGTTATTTATTATTTATAGTTTATAGTTATTTATAGTTTATAGTTATTTATTATTTATAGTTTATAGTTATTTATAGTTTATAGTTATTTATAGTTTATAGTTTATAGTTATTTATAGTTTATAGTTTATAGTTATTTATAGTTTTATAGTTTATAGTTATTTATTATTTATAGTTTATAGTTATTTATAGTTTATAGTTATTTATAGTTTATAGTTATTTATAGTTTATAGTTATTTATAGTTTATAGTTATTTATTATTTATAGTTTATAGTTATTTATAGTTTATAGTTATTTATAGTTTATAGTTGTTTATAGTTTATAGTTATTTATAGTTTATAGTTATTTATAGTTTATAGTTATTTATAGCTTATAGTTATTTATAGTTTATAGTTATTTATAGTTTATAGTTATTTATTATTTATAGTTATTTATAGTTTATAGTTATTTATAGTTTATAGTTATTTATTATTTATAGTTTATAGTTATTTATAGTTTATAGTTATTTATAGTTTATAGTTGTTTATAGTTTATAGTTATTTATAGTTTATAGTTTATAGTTATTTATAGTTTATAGTTATTTATAGTTTATAGTTTAAGGTTATTTATAGTATATAGTTATTTATAGCTTATAGTTTATAGTTATTTATAGCTTATAGTCTATAGTTATTTATAGTTTATAGTTATTTATAGCTTATAGTTTATAGTTATTTATAGTTTATAGTTATTTATAGTTTATAGTTATTTATAGTTTATAGTTATTTATAGTTTATAGTTATTTATAGCTTATAGTTTATAGTTATTTATAGTTTATAGTTATTTATAGTTTATAGTTATTTATAGCTTATAGTTTATAGTTATTTATAGTTATTTATAGCTTATAGTTTATAGTTATTTATAGTTTATAGTTTATAGTTATTTATAGTTTATAGTTATTTATAGCTTATAGTTATTTATAGCTTATAGTCTATAGTTATTTATAGCTTATAGTTTATAGTTATTTATAGTTTATAGTTTATAGTTATTTATAGTTTATAGTTATTTATAGCTTATAGTTATTTATAGCTTATAGTTTATAGTTATTTATAGTTTATAGTTATTTATAGTTTATAGTTTATAGTTATTTATAGTTTATAGTTATTTATAGCTTATAGTTTATAGTTATTTATAGCTTATAGTTTATAGTTATGTATAGCTTATAGTTATTTATAGTTATAGTTATTTATAGCTTATAGTCTATAGTTATTTATAGTTTATAGTTATTTATAGTTTATAGTTATTTATAGTTTATAGTTATTTATAGCTTATAGTCTATAGTTATTTATAGTTTATAGTTATTTATAGCTTATAGTTTATAGTTATTTATAGTTTATAGTTTTCCTACTCTGGCAGTGTAGGAGAACATTAAGCTAGCTCTGACTCGACCTCTCTCTGAGTCCTCTCTAGGACAGATCTGTCTGTGACGACCGGTCTCTAAGGCCAGCCGGTCCTCTCTGAGACAGATCTGTGTCTGACGACGGGTCTCTATTTCCAGGCTGTCCTCTCTGGGACAGATCCGTCTGTGACGACCGGTCTCTATGGCCAGCCGCTCCTCTCTGGGACGGATGTCTGTGACGACCGGTCTCTATGGCCAGCCTGTCCTCTCTGGGACAGATCCTTCTCTGACGACCGTTCTCTATGGCCAGCCAGTCCTCTCTGGGTCAGATGTCTGTGATGACCGGTCTCTATGGCCAGCCTGTCCTCTCTGGGACAGATCCGTCTCTGACGACCAGTCTCTATGGCCAGCCGGTCCTCTCTGGGACAGATCCGTCTGTGACGACCGGTCTATGGCCAGGCTGTCCTCTCTGGGACAGATCTGTCTGTGACGACCGGTCTCTATGGCCAGCCGGTCCTCTCTGGGACAGATCTGTCTGTGACGACCGGTCTCTATGGCCAGCCAGTCCTCTCTGGGACAGATCTGTCTGTGACGACCGGTCTCTAAGGCCAGTCGGTCCTCTCTGGGACAGATCCGTCTGTGACGACCGGTCTCTATGGCAAGCCGGTCCTCTCTGGGACAGATCCGTCTGTGACGACCGGTCTCTATTGTCAGCCGGTCCTCTCTGGGACAGATCCGTCTGTGACGACTGTTCTCTATGGCCATTCGGTCCTCTCTGGGACAGATCTGTCTGTGACGACCATTCTCTATGGCCAGCCGGTCCTCTCTGGGACAGATCTGTCTGTGACGACAGGTCTCTAAGGCCAGCCGGTCTTCTCTGGGACAGATCTGTCTGTGACGATCGTTCTCTATGGCCAGCCGGTCCTCTCTGGGACAGATCTGTCTGTGACGACAGGTCTCTAAGGCCAGCCGGTCCTCTCTGGGACAGATCTGTCTGTGACGACAGGTCTCTAAAGCCAGCCGGTCCTCTCTGGGACAGATCTGTCTGTGACGACCGGTCTCTATTGCCAGGCTGTCCTCTCTGGGTAGCCAGATCTATCTGTGATGACAGGTCTCTATGGCCAGGTTGTCCTCTCTGGGTAGCCATATCTGTCTGTGACGGCCAGGCTCTATTGCCAGGCTGTGATCATTGAGTTTTCTATCAGTCATAGTGGTCCGATACTGTCCGTGTACTGTCTGTTTAGAGCCAAATAGCACTGAGGTTTACTTGGCATTTTTTCTGGTGTCTTTCCAAAAGGTGATGATATCTCTCTCTCTCT
>NC_088400.1:12942568-12972568 GCF_034236695.1 Oncorhynchus nerka | reverse complement strand
ATCTATTCTCTCTGGGAGAGACGATCTATACTCTCTGAGAGAGACGATCTATACTCTCTGAGAGAGATCTATACTCTGACAGAGACGATCTATACTCTCTGAGAGAGACAATCTATACTCTCTGAGAGAGACGATCTATACTCTCTGAGAGAGACGATCTATACTATCTGACAGAGACGATCTATACTCTCTGAGAGAGACGATCTATACTCTCTGAGAGAGACGATCTATACTCTCTGACAGAGACGATCTATACTCTCTGAAAGAGACGATCTATACTATCTGACAGAGACGATCTATACTCTCTGAGAGAGACGATCTATACTCTCTGAGAGAGACGATCTATACTCTCTGAGAGAGACGATCTATACTCTCTGACAGAGACGATCTATACTCTGACAGAGATGATCTATACTCTCTGAGAGAGACGATCTATACTCTCTGAGAGAGACGATCTATACTCTCTGAGAGAGACGATCTATACTCTCTGAGAGAGACGATCTATACTCTGACAGAGACGATCTATACTCTCTGACAGAGACGATCTATACTCTCTGAGAGAGACGATCTATACTCTCTGAGAGAGACGATCTATACTCTCTGACAGAGACGATCTATACTCTCTGAGAGAGACGATCTATACTCTCTGACAGAGACGATCTATACTCTCTGACAGAGACGATCTATACTCTCTGACAGAGACGATCTATACTCTCTGAGAGAGACGATCTATACTCTCTGACAGAGACGATCTATACTATCTGACAGAGACGATCTATACTCTGAGAGAGACGATCTATACTCTCTGAGAGAGACGATCTATACTCTCTGACAGAGACGATCTATACTCTCTGACAGAGACGATCTATACTCTCTGACAGAGACGATCTATACTCTCTAACAGAGACGATCTATACTCTCTGAGAGAGACGATCTATACTCTCTGAGAGAGACGATCGATCTATACTCTCTGACAGAGACGATCTATATCTATACTCTCTGACAGAGACGATCTATACTCTCTGACAGAGACGATCTATACTCTCTGAGAGAGACGATCTATACTCTCTGAGAGAGACGATCTATACTCTCTGACAGAGACGATCTATACTCTCTGACAGAGACGATATATACTCTCTGAGAGAGGCGATACTCTCTGACAGAGACGATCTATACTCTGACAGAGACGATCTATACTCTCTGAGAGAGACGATCTATACTCTGACAGAGGCGATCTATACTCTCAGAGACGATCTATACTCTCTGAGAGAGACGATCTATACTCTCTGACAGAGACGATCTATACTCTCTGAGAGAGACGATCTATACTCTCTGACTCGAGAGACGATCTACTCTCTGACAGAGACGATCTATACTCTCTGACAGAGACGATCTATACTCTCTGACAGAGACGATCTATACTCTCTGATCTATACTCTCTGAGAGGCATCAATCTATACTCTCTGACAGAGACAATCTATACTCTCTGACAGAGACGATCTATACTCTCTGACAGAGACGATCTATACTCTCTGAGAGAGACGATCTATACTCTCTGACAGAGACGATCTATACTCTCTGACAGAGACGATCTATACTCTGAGAGAGACGATCTATACTCTCTGAGAGAGACGATCTATACTCTCTGACAGAGACGATCTATACTCTCTGACAGAGACGATCTATACTCTCTGACAGAGACGATCTATACTCTCTGAGAGAGACGATCTATACTCTCTGACAGAGACGATCTATACTCTCTGACAGAGACGATCTATACTCTCTGACAGAGACGATCTATACTCTCTGACAGAGACGATCTATACTCTCTGAGAGAGACGATCTATACTCTCTGACAGAGACGATCTATACTCTCTGACAGAGACGATCTATACTCTGACAGAGACGATCTATACTCTCTGACAGAGACGATCTATACTCTCTGAGAGAGACAATCTATTCTCTCTGAGAGAGACGATCTATACTCTCTGACAGAGACGATCTATACTCTCTGACAGAGACGATCTATACTCTCTGAGAGAGACGATCTATACTCTCTGAGAGAGACGATCTATACTCTCTGAGAGAGAAGATCTATACTCTCTGAGAGAGACGATCTATACTCTCTGACAGAGACGATCTATACTCTCTGAGAGAGACAATCTATACTCTCTGACAGAGACGATCTATACTCTGACAGAGACGATCTATACTCTCTGAGAGAGACGATCTATACTCTGAGAGAGACGATCTATACTCTCTGAGAGAGACGATCTATACTCTCTGAGAGAGACGATCAATAATCTCTCAATACCACATACTGTTACTACTGGACACAAAAGTTGTATCCTAAATGGCACCCTATTCATTTCACAGTGTAGTGCACTATGAAGGGAATTTGGTGCCATTTGGGATGTATCATGTATACTAACTAACATGGAATGAAGGTGGGTAAAGCCTCCAATCAACAGAGAGCTTGCTGTTTAAAACTGATCATTTTTACAAGATGATTATTGATGACAATACAATCACTACAAGGGTCATAGTCTCTCATAGTAACAGCCTTTAGTACAATACAATCACTACAAGGGTCATAGACTCTCATAGTAACACCATTTAGTACAATACAATCACTACAAGGGTCATAGTCTCTCATAGTAACACCATTTAGTACAATACAATCACTACAAGGGTCATAGTCTCTCATAGTAACAGCCTTTAGTATACTACAATCACTACAAGGGTCATAGTCTCTCATCATCACAGCCTTTAGTACAATACAATCACTACAAGGGTCATAGTCTCTCATCATCACAGCCTTTAGTACAATACAATCACTACAAGGGTCATAGTCTCTCATAGTAACAGCCTTTAGTTCTGAATGCTGGTGTTACTAGGGATATAGTGTATAATGTAGTGATATAATGTCCCCTATGCACTCACTGTGAATTGTGGAGCAGTATTGTGCTTAACCATGACGCTGCTCAAAACTCTGAGTTTAAAATGGTGTAGTTCACACATATTTAGGAGTTGAGAAAGAAATAGAGCAGAAATGGAACGCTGGGAACACCCTCATTTTAACAAAGGCCATTGCAAAGATTGTTGTGCATCGACTGCATGTCAGAATGCAGGTTTCCCTCCCTATGGAACTCGTAACTTGAATGCGCTCCGAGAGGACTATTTCTTAGAACAAACACACAAGAAGCCGACTAGGTAAATAAATGTTCTACTATGGGTTGTCAGATTCTTATATTCATTACTCGTTTTGTTTGCAGAGAAAAAGTAAACGTAGAATGTTCTAGCATCTTCTAAATGCGCCTTGACAGAAATATATTTTTTATTTTTCATATTTTTCTGGCATGGCGGCCATGATTTAGCTGTGACGCAGCTCCATTGTTGAATGAGTGCAGCGGAAACACTGCTTTTTTAAATATATATTTTTTTACCTTTATTTAACCAGGCAAGTCAGTTAAGAACACATTCTTATTTTCAATGACGGCCTAGGAACAGTGGGTTAACTGACTGTTCAGGGTTCAGAACGACAGATTTGTACCTTGTCAGCTCGGGGGTTTGAACTTGCAACCTTCCGGTTACTAGTCCGACACTCTAACCACTAGGCTACCCTGCCACCCAAGCCTATAATTTACACTGCTAATCGATTTGATTGGTCAGAAGAATTCTACACGTGTTGCAGCTGTTCTGAGGGTTTTGTAACAGTTGTTGAGAATCGTCGACGTGAGGAGAAAAGTGAGCCACAGAGACACAAAGGTGATGTCCCAAATGGCAGCTTTCCTTTATAGTGCACTACTTTGAAAGGTAATAGGGTGTCATTTGGGACACAGACACAGCAGAAAGCAGCGTCTCCCTGGGGAAATATGTCACATTTCCAACAGTCTTTTGTAATAACGTGCACAATCCATGCTAGTCCTCTTCCTGCCTCAGATACACACAGCAGGGGAACAAAGAGAGAGATACAATTTATTGTTCTGTACTTTCCCTCTTCTTCTTCGTCACCGTTCTGAAGACTGGCCAACTGAAATGTTCTGTCACATCCAAGATCACAGTGGGAATTTCCAGGGACCTCACGATACCATATTATCACGAAACTTAGGTGCCGATATGTGTTGCGATTCTCACGATTTCACAGTTCTATATGTATTGCGATTCGATACTGCGATTTTATGGTGATTCGATGTTCCTAACATATTGCTCACTATATGTCTGTTGCAGAGAGAAGAGAGAGACATGAGACAGTGAGTTTTGATCAGTCATGGAAACAAAAGTGCTGAAAACACGTTGCCTCACCATCTAAAAGGAAGATGGAGAACAAACTACAGGATGAAAAATACCAGAGTTTGGGAACAGGTACGGCTGACGAGCGCTAGCTAACACACTACCTAGCAAACAAATATAATAACAAAATACATTTACAAATCGATACTTGGAGTCAAAGTATCGATATAATATCATCCAAAATAATATTACCATATGTAACTGTGTAGATTATTCCACATCCCTTGTGGATACTCTTTTCCTTACTACCTAGATGAAGCAATGTTTTGGCTATTCATTCTATGAAGTATGCTAGTATTGACATTGGAACATACCAAGCCACAATAAATCACCAAAATGGAGTCATATGAGGTCAATGTTCTGATATTACAGGATGATCAGGTATCAGGGCATTGTATGGTCATGCAGACTCAGATGAAGATGGACCTCTCATAATTACACAATAACCTCTTCAATATCTGGTTCTGTGCAGGCAATCAAATACAACTGGCATCAAAAGGCCATGTAATCAAATCTAACTGGCATCAAAAGGCCATGTAATCAAATCCAACTGGCATCAAAAGGCCATGTATTCAAATCCAACTGGCATCAAAAGGCCATGTAATCAAATCCAACTGGCATCAAAAGGCCGTGTAATCAAATCCAACTGGCATCTAAAGGCCATGTAATCAAATCCAACTGGCATCAAAAGGCCATGTAATCAAATCCAACTGGCATCAAAAGGCCATGTAATCAAATCCAACTGGCATCTAAAGGCCATGTAATCAAATCCAACTGGCATCTAAAGGCCATGTAATCAAATCCAACTGGCATCAAAAGGCCATGTAATCAAATCCAACTGGCATCAAAAGGCCATGTAATCAAATCCAACTGGCATCAAAAGGCCATGTAATCAAATCCAACTGGCATCAAAAGGCCATGTAATCAAATCCAACTGGCATCAAAAGGCCATGTAATCAAATCCAACTGGCATCAAAAGGCCATGTAATCAAATCCAACTGGCATCTAAAGGCCATGTAATCAAATCCAACTGGCATCAAAAGGCCATGTATTCAAATCCAACTGGCATCAAAAGGCCATGTAATCAAATCCAACTGGCATCAAAAGGCCGTGTAATCAAATCCAACTGGCATCTAAAGGCCATGTAATCAAATCCAACTGGCATCAAAAGGCCATGTAATCAAATCCAACTGGCATCAAAAGGCCATGTAATCAAATCCAACTGGCATCAAAAGGCCATGTAATCAAATCCAACTGGCATCAAAAGGCCATGTAATCAAATCCAACTGGCATCAAAAGGCCATGTAATCAAATCCAACTGGCATCAAAAGGCCATGTAATCAAATCCAACTGGCATCAAAAGGTCATGTAATCAAATCCAACTGGCATCTAAAGACCATGTCATCAAAAAGCTGCACCAACGACAGGTGATAATGATGACAGGGCTGCTGGTTTCTTGTTTTGATAGTTTGCTTCGGAGTTGGGAAATTCTTTGTGATCTCTCACTGCATGAAATACACACAGATCAGACCCTGGAATGAAAGAGTCTCCGATTGAAAGAGAATAGACGATGAGAATGTCAGTCATTTCCACAAGTGTCAGAATCTGTTGAATCATTTAGTAATATCTCATCCCGCCGGCATTGAAATTGGACAGAATGGAGAAAAACCATGAAAATACCTACCTGACTTAACAGACCTGAGATTGGTGCATTGCAACGCAGTGATTCAATTCAACAGCATTTGTATTCAATTCACAGTATCTGGTGTCAATGTACAAGAGATCCAAATGAGAAGGTAGAGCTGCAGCGAGATGTCCATCCGTAGCATGAATGAAAACAACTTGGCAAGATATAGCTGTTTGACAGGCTTTTCCCACCTGTTCTCTAAGCCCCTCTTGTCACAAGGCTGATCCAGGGCTTACCTTTCTCCAACCTACTCATTTTCCTCTTCTTTCATCTCAATCTTCCTCTTCTTACGTCCTTCTGTCTTATCCTCACTGCTCCACTCTTTACTCGCACCTACGTGTCCGTCCTACAGTATTACTTCACTCTTCACTCTAGAGTGAACTGACCAGCTCGCACCTACCTACGTGTCTGTCCTACAGTATTACATCACTCTTCACTCTAGAGTTAACTGACCAGCTCGCACCTACGTGTCCGTCCTACAGTATTACTTCACTCTTCACTCTAGAGTCAACTGACCAGATCTAATACATCATTATTCACCTGTAGTCTAGAGTGAACTGACCAGCTCGCACCTACGTGTCCGTCCTACAGTATTACATCACTCTTCACTCTAGAGTGAACTGACCAGCTCGCACCTACGTGTCCGTCCTACAGTATTACATCACTCTTCACTCTAGAGTGAACTGACCAGCTCGCACCTACGTGTCCGTCCTACAGTATTACATCACTCTTCACTCTAGAGTTAACTGACCAGCTCGCACCTACGTGTCTGTCCTACAGTATTACTTCACTCTTCACTCTAGAGTCAACTGACCAGATCTAATACATCATTATTCACCTGTAGTCTAGAGTGAACTGACCAGATCTAATACATCATTATTCACCTGTAGTCTAGAGTGAACTGACCAGATCTAATACATCACGATTCACCTGTAGTCTAGAGTGAACTGACCAGATCTAATACATCACGATTCACCTGTAGTCTAGAGTGAACTGACCAGATCTATTATGTCATTATTCACCTGTAGTCTAGAGTGAACTGACCAGATCTATTATGTCATTATTCACCTGTAGTCTAGAGTGAACTGACCAGATCTAATACATCATTATTCATCTGTAGTCTAGTGTGAATTGACCAGATCTAATACATCATTTTTCACCTGTAGTCTAGAGTGAACTGACCAGATCTATCATGTCATTATTCACCTGTAGTCTAGAGTGAACTGACCAGATCTATTATGTCATTATTCACCTGTAGTCTAGAGTGAACTGACCAGATCTATTATGTCATTATTCACCTGTAGTCTAGAGTGAACTGACCAGATCTATTATGTCATTTTTCACCTGTAGTCTAGAGTGAACTGACCAGTTATATTATGTAATTATTCACCTGTAGTCTAGAGTGAACTGACCAGATCTAATACATCATTATTCACCTGTAGTCTAGAGTCAACTGACCAGATCTATTATGTCATTATTCACCTGTAGTCTAGAGTCAACTGACCAGATCTATTATGTCATTATTCACCTGTAGTCTAGAGTGAACTGACCAGATCTATTATGTCATTATTCACCTGTAGTCTAGAGTGAACTGACCAGATCTATTATGTCATCATTCACCTGTAGTCTAGAGTGAACTGACCAGTTATATTATGTAATTATTCACCTGTAGTCTAGAGTCAACTGACCAGATCTATTATGTCATTATTCACCTGTAGTCTAGAGTCAACTGACCAGATCTATTATGTCATTATTCACCTGTAGTCTAGAGTGAACTGACCAGATCTATTATGTCATTATTCACCTGTAGTCTAGAGTGAACTGACCAGATCTATTGTGTCATTATTCACCCGTAGACTAGTATGAACAGATGGTTCCTGCAGTCTGACAGAGATGGTCTCCTGTGAACTTATTGTTCCTACAGGGAGGCAAAGAGGTGTCTGTCTTGGCCGGTCTCTTTCTGGAGAGAGGTGTCTGTCTTGTCCTGTCTCTGCCTGGAGAGAGGTGTCTGTCTTGGCCTGTCTCTGCCTGGAGAGAGGTGTCTGTCTTGTCCTGTCTCTGCCTGGAGAGAGGTGTCTGTCTTGTCCTGTCTCTGCCTGGAGAGAGGTGTCTGTCTTGGCCTGTCTCTGCCTGGAGAGAGGTGTCTGTCTTGTCCTGTCTCTGCCTGGAGAGAGGTGTCTGTCTTGTCCTGTCTCTGCCTGGAGAGAGGTGTCTGTCTTGGCCTGTCTCTGCCTGGAGAGAGGTGTCTGTCTTGGCCTGTCTCTGCCTGGAGAGAGGTGTCTGTCTTGTCCTGTCTATTGGGGAAATTGCAGAGTGCATGTCTGTCACATTTCTTCAGGGTTCTTGCAAAGGGACCTAGAGGTTGGACAAACTTGCGTAAAATAAATAGATAATTTTTCCCAAGCTTTGCTTTCGGTGTGTTACTATCGGGAATTGTGTATTTTCTTATGCATCAAGTGGGCAGTTTTCTCAAATCTTCTTAAAGGATGGAGAAACTGCTCTGGGATCTTTAATGACACGATTATGTCCACCCACATCATAGGAGACAGATTCAAACAAAATGCTCCTAAAAAAGATTCCAAGGACACACAGGTGTGATGCTGCAAGGGCAGTACCATGGGGAGTCTAACTGATGGTTTCAGTCTGCTGGATACTCATCTCCTCCCCTAACCTATTCCGTCCTCTCCTCTCCTCCCCTCCCCCTCTTCCTCTTCCTCCTCTCCCCCCTCCTCCCCTCCTCCTCTCCCCCTTCCCCTCCCCTTCCCTCATTTCCTCTCCTCCACCCGTCTCCTCTCCCCTCCTCTCCTCTCTTGCCTCTCCTCTCCTCTCCTTCCTCTCCTCCCTCCCCTCCCCTATCCTCCACCTCTCATCCCCTTCCCTCCCCTCCCCTTCCTCTCCTCTCTCCTTTCCTCTCCTCTGCCATTTAATTTCCTCTCTTCTCCTTCCTTTTCCTCTCATCTTTCCTCTCCTCCACCCCCCTCCTCTCTTCTCTTCTCTCCTCTCCTCCACCCCCCTCCACTCCTCTCTTCTCTTCTCTCCTCTCCTCCACCCCTCCTCTCTTCTCTTCTCTTCTCTCCTCTCCTCCACCCCCTCCTCTCTTCTCCCCTCTCCTCCACCCCCTCCTCTCTTCTCTCCTCTCCTCCACCCCCTCCTCTCTTCTCTTCTCTCCTCCTCCCCCTCCTCTCCCCTCCCCTTCCCCTCCTCTCCCCTCCCTCCCCTCCCCTTCCTCTCCTCTCATCTTTCCCCTCCCCTTCCTCTCCTCTCTTCTCTCCTCCACCCTCCTCCTCTCCTCCCCTCCCTCTCTTCTCCTCCACCCCCTCCTCTCTCCTCTCATCTCATCCCCCTCCTCTCTTCTCTCATCTCCTCCTCCCCTTCCTCTCTTCTCTCCTCTCCTCCTCTCCTCCACCCCCTCCTCTCCTCCTCTCCTCCTCCCCCTCCTCTCTTCTCTCCTCTTCTCCTCCCCCTCTTCTCTTCTCTTCTCTCCTCTACTCCACCCCCCTCCTCTCTCTTCTCCTATCCTCCTCTCTCCTCTCCAACCATTGTAACATTGACCCACAGTCCCCTTAGAAGGGTAGAATTCCACCATGCTGCTATTTCTGTGATGACCCACATTCTCAGGTGGAGCCGGATCCAAACTAATGCGATGAGCTGCAGTAGTAATACTCCATGATAGTCCAATGCTTAATGATAAATGAATGCTTAATGATAAACTAATACTTAATGCTAGCCCAATGCTTAATGATAAATTAATACTTAATGATAGCCCAATGCTTAATGATAAACTAATACTTAATGATAGCCTAATGCTTAATGATAAACTAATGCTTAATGATAAACTAATGCTTAATGATAAACTAATGCTTAATGATAAACTAATGCTTAATGATAAACTAATACTTAATGCTAGCCCAATGCTTAATGATAAATTAATACTTAATGATAAACTAATACTTAATGAATACCTAATACTTAATGAATACCTAATACTTAATGATAAACTAATACTTAATGATAAACTAATACTTAATGCTAGCCCAATGCTTAATGATAAATTAATACTTAATGATAAACTAATACTTAATGAATACCTAATACTTAATGAATACCTAATACTTAATGATAAACTAATACTTAATGAATACCTAATACTTAATGATAGCCTGACACTTAATGATAAACTAATACTTAATGATAAACTAATGCTTAATGATAAACTAATACTTAATGATAAACTAATCCTTAATGATAAACTAATGCTTAATGATAAACTAATACTTAATGATAAACTAATACTTAATGATAAACTAATGCTTAATGCTAGCCCAATGCTTAATGATAAACTAATACTTAATGATAAACTAATACTTAATGCTAGCCCAATGCTTAATGATAAATTAATACTTAATGATAAACTAATACTTAATGATAAACTAATACTTAATGCTAGCCCAATGCTTAATGATAAATTAATACTTAATGATAAACTAATACTTAATGAATACCTAATACTTAATGATAAACTAATACTTAATGATAGCCTGACACTTAATGATAAACTAATACTTAATGATAACCTGATAATTAATGATAGCCTGATACTTAATGATAGCCTGATACTTAATGATAAACTAATACTATCGGCTGCAGTAGTAATACTCCATGGTAGGCTGATACTTTCTTGTACACCTGCATGGTTGCTGTTTGGGGTTTTAGGCTGGGTTTCTGTACAGCACTTTTACATCTGCTGATGTTATAAGGGCTTTATAAATACATTTGATTGATTTGATTGATACTTCATGATAGCTGAACGCTATCAGCTGCCGTCTAGGCACTAGCACACTAGGCTCTAAGATAAGATGCTTTTCTAAATATCACATGGTTAAAATCTGACCATCAGCTAAATAATACATCCCTACAGTATATCATATCTGGGTTATATTGAGAGACACACTGTAATATTCAAAAGATTGATATTGTACTATAGAACGAGTGATAAGTGAATTGTAGACTGTGACGATTTCAGAGACGAGAAGGGGAAACACCAGAATGTAATGTCTCACATAACGATGTCCTAAACGCTATGTCATTAGGTTCCACGTAGGAAATGCCTCACCCTTAAAGTACCATCAGTGTCAAAGAAAAGACAACCCTCATTCTCATCTCCCTGAGTAATTGTGTCTGATTAAAATCTGATTCATATCTGATCAATTTCCTGGTTCACACACACACACACACACACACACACACACACACACACACACACACACACACACACACACACACACACACCAATATGGACCAGGATGGGCTGTGAGTTGGAAGGAAATGGGGGAGTGTCTCAGTGGTGGTGAAGTCAAACTATAGAACTGTAAATAAAACAGCAGCAGTGAGAGGATAAGGAGGCCTAGCTAGCAACAAAATAACCCTAAGAAACAGCACAGAACCCCACCCTGATGATAATGTGTTGAAGGATGGATGTCCCCATGAAAGAGTATACAGAGCCTTCGGAAAGTATTCAGACCCCTTGACTTATTCCACATTTTGTTACAGCCTTATTCTGAAATGTATTAAATGTAAAACAATCCTCAGCATTCTACACACAATACCCCTTAATGGCAAGGCGAAAAACAAGTTTGTAGAATTTTAGCAAATATATTACATATAAAAAAGATATGCCTTATTTACATAAGTATTCAGACCCTTTGCTATGAGATTTAAAATGGAGCTCAGGTGCATCCTGTTTCCATACATCATCCTTGAAATGTTTCTACAACTTGATTGGAGTCCACCTGTGGTATATTCAACTGATTGGACATGATTTGGAAAGGCACACACCTGTCCATATAAGGTCCCACAGTTGACAGGAAGGAATTGTCAGTAGAGCTCCGAGACAGGATTGTGTCGAGGCACAGATCTGGGGCAGGATACCAAAAAATATATGCAGCAATGAAGGTCGCCAAGAAAACAGTGGCCTCCATCATTCTTAAATAGAAGAAGTTTGGAACCACCAAGACTCTTCCTAGAGCTGGCCGCCCAGCCAAATTGAGCAGTCGGGGGAGAAGGGCCTTGGTCATGAAGGTGACCAAGAACGCGATGGTCACTCTGTGGAGATGGGAGAACCTTCCAGAAGGACAACCATCTCTGCAGCACTCCACCAATCAGGCCTTTATGGTAGAGTGGCCACACAGAAGCCACTCATCAGTAAAAGGCACATGACAGCCCACTTGGAGTTTGACAAAAGGCACCTAAAGACTCTCAGACCATGAGAAACAAGATTCTCTGGTCTGATGAAACCAAGATTGAACTCTTTGGCCTGAATGCCAAACGTCACATCTGGAGGAAACCTGGCACCATCTCTACGGTGAAGCATGGTGGTGGCAGCATCATGATGTGGGGATGTTTTTCAGCGGCAGGGACTGGGAGACTAATCAGGATCGAGGAAAAGATGAACGCAGCAAAGTACAGAGAGATCCTTGATGAAAACCTGCTCCAGAGCGCTCAGGACCTCAGACTGGGGCGAAGGTTCACCTTCCAACAGGACAATGACCCTACGTATACAACCAAGACAAGGCAGGAGTAGGAGTGGCCCAGACTTGAACATCTCTGGAGAGACCTGAAAATAGCTGTGCAGCGACACTCCCCATCCAACTTGATAGAGTTTGAGAGGATCTGCAGAGAAGAATGGGAGTAACTCCCCAACTACAGGTGTGCCAAGCTTGTAGCATCATACCTAAGAAGACTAGATGCTGTAATCGCTAACAAAGGTGCTACAACAAAGTACTGAGTAAATGGTCTGAAAACTTATGTAATGTTTCAGTTTTTTATTTTTAATAAATTAGCAAACATTTCTGAAAACCTGGTTATGCTTTGTCATTATTGGGTATTGTCATGTCATTATTGGGTATTGTGATGTCATTATTGGGTATTGTGTAAAGATTGATGAGGGTGGACAAAATATATGAATCCATTTTAGAATATGGCTGTAACCTAAAAAAAATGTGGAAAAAGTCAAGGGATCTGAATACTTTCCGAAGGCACTGTATAGCAGCTACCTTAGCATGATTATTACCCAAACCTTACCATCACAGTACCCCCTGGTACTACTGTCTGGATCCTAGCATCAAAATTACTTGATCCTAAGAAACAGCACATCCCAGTACCCCCTGGTACTACTGTCTGGATCCTAGCATCAAAATTACTTGATCCTAAGAAACAGCACATCCCAGTACCCCCTGGTACTACTGTCTGGATCCTAGCATCAAAATTACTTGATCCTAAGAAACAGCACATCCCAGTACCCCGTGGTACTACTGTCTGGATCCTAGAATCAAAATGACTTGATCCTAAGAAACAGCACATCCCAGTACCCCGTGGTACTACTGTCTGGATCCTAGAATCAAAATGACTTGATCCTAAGAAACAGCACATCCCAGTACCCCCTGGTACTACTGTCAGTTGAAGGATGGGTGTCCCAAGGCAGCACCGCTACTGTGAGGAGGAAGCCTGAACATAAGCATCAAAACAACCCAAACCTATGAAACATAGAGCACAGTAGCTACCACCCTGATATACCGCGTGTCGTTGACATGGTTGAGTATTCCTGAAAGGCAGCACCACTGCTGTGAGGAGGAAGCCTGAATGCATCAAAACAACCCAAACATGAGAAGAACACTGCAGAGAACCACTTTCATACTGTGAGCTTTTGACAATGGTGAAAATTCCTCAAATGCGGCACCCATTTTAGAGAGGCTAACTGAAATGACCGTAAATGTCCGTAATGAAATAAGAGTACACGAGTCATACTGAAATGCTCGTAATTGTCGTAGTACTGAAATGATGCCGAGAGCATTAGAGCTTAGAGGCTGGTTATGAACGAGGAGTCATTTTGTTAGAAAGGCATAATGTGTTTCTCAAGCAGCAAACACACACACGCACACACACGTACACACGTGCACACGCACACACACACACAAACACACACACACACACACACTCACACTCACACACACGCACACACACACACACATGGCCAGTTCATATTCAAATAATTTGCCATTCATACATCCCCATCAACAACACAACCAGCAGCATAGACTGACCTAGTAACACACTCCGAACACAAACAATAATTAGCAGCATCTTCTGACAGCTCATGACATTACCATCTGCACTCCCATTGCAGAGAGCTCTCCATCCTCTGAATACTGTGGACGTCTCAATTATCTCTCCTACCTCCCAAAGTGTGCCCTTGTTCACTTCCCTTTGCTGATTAAAAAGGAAATGACTGGAATAAGGTGGACTCTCACGAGCCCATGCCTCCACCAATCCTATGCTGTAAGATTTGTGGAAAGTAGTGAACGAGAGCTTACACTTTCAGAGAAAGGAGAGATTTCGGGACTCAGCCTATGACTGTGAGGGACTTCATATTGTGTTTGGGAGGAATGAGCTCAGCTATAACCACCGTTAGTGAGTGGAGATGGATGTTAATACTGGATGTCCTAGGGTCAAAAGTGAAAGATACTGTTAAATCACAGAGATCCTGATGTGACGCGTCAGTCCTATTAACTACATTACACACACATACACGGGAGGGAGGGATAATAAATGTGTCTCTTGGCTTACTAAGTAAGAAATGTGGCAGAAACATCATTAACAACCATGTGACAAATACACTTTTAAAATATCATGGCTATATACAGGGAGTACCAGGTAATAACATGGCTATATACAGGGAATACCAGGTAATAACATGGCTATATACAGGGAGTACCAGGTAATAACATGGCTATATACAGGGAGTACCAGGTAATAACATGGCTATATACAGGAAGTACCAGGTAATAACATGGCTATATACAGGGAGTACCAGGTAATATCATGGCTATATACAGGGAGTACCAGGTAATAGCATGGCTATATACAGGGAGTACCAGGTAATAGCATGGCTATATACAGGGAGTAACATATAATATCATGGCTATATACAGGGAGTACCAGGTAATAACATGGCCATATACAGGGAGGTAATAACATGGCTATATACAGGGAGTACCAGGTAATAAAATGGCCATATACAGGGAGTACCAGGTAATAACATGGCTATATACAGGGAGGTAATAACATGGTTATATACAGGGAGTACCAGGTAACAACATGGCTATATACAGGGAGTACCAGGTAATAACATGGCTATATACAGGGAGGTAATAACATGGTTATATACAGGGAGTACCAGGTAATAACATGGTTATATACAGGGAGTACCAGGTAATAACATGGCTATATACAGGGAGTACCAGGTAATAACATGGCTATATAAAGGGAGTACCAGGTAATAACATGGCTATATACAGGGAGTACCAGGTAATAACATGGCTATATACAGGGAGTAGAAAATAACATTGCCATATACAGGGAGTACCAGGTAATATCATGGCTATATACAGGGAGTACCAGGTAATAACATGGCTATATACAGGAAGTACCAGGTAATAACATGGCTATATACAGGGAGTACCATGTAATATCATGGCTATATACAGGGAGTACCAGGTAATATCATGGCTATATACAGGGAGTACCAGGTAATAACATGGCTATATACAGGGAGTAACAGATAATATCATGGCTATATACAGGGAGTACCAGGTAATAAAATGGCCATATACAGGGAGTACCAGGTAATAACATGGCTATATACAGGGAGGTAATAACATGGTTATATACAGGGAGTACCAGGTAATAACATGGTTATATACAGGGAGTACCAGGTAATAACATGGCTATATACAGGGAGTACCAGGTAATAACATGGCTATATACAGGAGTACCAGGTAATAACATGGCTATATACAGGAGTACCAGGTAATAACATGCCATATACAGGGGTACCAGGTAATAACATGGCCATATACATACAGGAGTACCAGGTAATAACATGGCTACATACAGGAGTACCAGGTAATAACATGGCTATATACAGGAAGTACCAGGTAATAACATGGCCATATACAGGAGTACCAGGTAATAACATGGCTATATACAGGGAGTACCAGGTAATAACATGGCTATATACAGGAGTACCAGGTAATATCATGGCTATATACAGGAGTACCAGGTAATAACATGGCTATATAGAGGGAGTACCAGGTAATACCATGGCTATATACAGGGTGTACCAGGTAATAACATGGCTATATACAGGGAGTACCAGGTAATAACATGGCTATATAGAGGGAGTACCAGGTAATAACATGGCTATATACAGGGAGTACCAGGTAAAAACATGGCTATATACAGGGAGTACCAGGTAATAACATGGCTATATACAGGGAGTAGCAGGTAATAACATGGCTATATACAGGGATTAACAGATAATATCATGGCTATATACAGGGAGTAGAAAATAACATGGCCATATACAGGGAGTACCAGGTAATAACATGGCTATATAGAGGGAGTACCAGGTAATAACATGGCTATATACAGGGAGTACCATGTCATAACATGGCTATATACAGGGAGTACCAGGTCATAACATGGCTATATACAGGGAGTACCAGGTAATAACATGGCTATATACAGGGAGCACCAGGTCATAACATGGCTATATACAGGGAGTACCAGGTAATAACATGGCTATATACAGGGAGTACCAGGTAATAACATGGCTATATACAGGGAGTACCAGGTAATATCATGGCTATATACAGGGAGTACCAGGTAATAACATGGCTATATACAGGGAGTACCAGGTAATATCATGGCTATATACAGGGAGTACCAGGTAATAACATGGCTATATACAGGGAGTACCAGGTAATAACATGGCTATATACAGGGAGTACCAGGTAATAACATGGCTATATACAGGGGGTACTAAGTAATAACATGGCTATATACAGGGAGTACCAGGTAATATCATGGCTATATACAGGGAGTAACAGATAATATCATGGCTATATACAGGGAGTACCAGGTAATAACATGGCTATATACAGGGAGTACCAGGTAATAACATGGCTATATACAGGGAGTACCAGGTAATAACATGGCTATATACAGGGAGTACCATGTAATAACATGGCTATATACAGGGAGTACCAGGTAATAACATGGCTATATACAGGGAGTACCAGGTAATAACATGGCTATATACAGGGAGTACCAGGTAATAACATGGCTATATACAGGGAGTACCAGGTAATAACATGGCTATATACAGGGAGTACCAGGTAATAACATGGCCATATACAGGGAGGTAATAACATGGCTATATACAGGGAGTACCAGGTAATAACATGGCTATATACAGGGAGTACCAGGTAATAACATGGCTATATACAGGGAGCACCAGGTAATAACATGGCTATATACAGGGAGTACCAGGTAATAACATGGCTATATACAGGGAGTACCAGGTAATAACATGACTATATACAGGGAGTACCAGGTAATAACATGGCTATATACAGGGAGTACCAGGTAATAACATGGTAATACCATGGCTAACATGGGTGTTTGGACCATGTTAATTCCTTAGTGATAAGGACACCGAGGAACTTAAAGCTCTCCACCCGCTCCACTAGCGCCCCATCTATGTGGCTCAGGTCATGCTAGACCCTCCATCTCCTTTAGTCCATGATCAGCTCCTTTGTCTTGTTGACGTTGAGGGAGGTGTGTGTGTGTGTGTGTGTGTGTGTGTGTGTGTGTGTGTGTGTGTGTGTGTGTGTGTGTGTGTGTGAGTGGTGTCACATTGGAGGCCAGTGCTTCACTGCGCTTGTGGGTCTGTGAGTGTATGATGGCCTTCCAGGGACACAGAGATGGAGAGAGAGGGGAATACAGATACAGACAGACAGACAGACAGACAGACAGACAGACAGACAGACAGACAATTTTGCATGCCCAATTTTTCCGTTTTTGATTTGTTAAAAAAGTTTGAAATATCCAATAAATGTCGTTCCACTTCATGATTGTTGATTCTTCACAAAAAAATACAGTTTTACACTCAACTGAACGACTTGATTAGTGTAGTGTTAGCTAGCTACATAGTTGTCTTTGCTGTCTTCGTATCCAAGATAATTGTGTAGTTTAGAGCGTGTAGTTTTAGAGTGATTATCTTAATTTACCGAGGTTAGCTAGCCAGCTATTTGTCGTCCTTAACGTAGGAGACACTGCTAGCTAGCAAACAGCTAGCCAACGTCTACCGAATAGAACTTCCGCACTCAACAACCCGGTCCGCTTCGCTCCACAGGTAGTATCACATTTTCATTTAATTTCATTACAGTACAACGGTTTGATTTGTTTGATCGTAGCTAGCTACATAGCTAGCTACATAGCCGTCTTTGTATCAAAGATAATTGTGTAGTCTAGAGCGATTTTCTAGGTTAGCTAGCCAGCTATTGTCGTTCTTTTAACGCAACGTAACGTAATCAACACTGCTAGCTAGCCAGCTAGCCCCCGAATAGCAGCACTGTAAAAACTATTACACTCAACGGAACGACTTGATTAGTGTAGTGTCAACAACGCAGCCACTGCCAGCTAGCCTACAAAGTCAACAACGCAGCCACTGCCAGCTAGCCTACTTCAGCAGTACTGTATCATTTTAGTCAATAAGATTCTTGCTACGTAAGCTTAACTTTCTGAACATTCGAGACGTGTAGTCCACTTGTCATTCCAATCTCCTTTGCATTAGCGTAGCCTCTTCTGTAGCCTGTCAACTATGTGTCTGTCTATCCCTGTTCTCTCCTCTCTGCACAGACCATACAAACGCTCCACACTGCGTGGCCGCGGCCACCCTAATCTGGTGGTCCCAGCGCGCACGACCCACGTGGAGTTCCAGGTCTCCGGTAGCCTCTGGAACTGCCGATCTGCGGCCAACAAGGCATAGTTCATCTCAGCCTATGCCTCCCTCCAGTCCCTCGACTTCTTGGCACTGACGGAAACATGGATCACCACAGATAACACTGCTACTCCTACTGCTCTCTCTGCGTCCGCCCACGTGTTCTCGCACACCCCGAGAGCTTCTGGTCAGCGGGGTGGTGGCACCGGGATCCTCATCTCTCCCAAGTGGTCATTCTCTTTTTCTCCCCTTACCCATCTGTCTATCGCCTCCTTTGAATTCCATGCTGTCACAGTTACCAGCCCTTTCAAGCTTAACATCCTTATCATTTATCGCCCTCCAGGTTCCCTCGGAGAGTTCATCAATGAGCTTGATGCCTTGATAAGCTCCTTTCCTGAGGACGGCTCACCTCTCACAGTTCTGGGCGACTTTAACCTCCCCACGTCTACCTTTGACTCATTCCTCTCTGCCTCCTTCTTTCCACTCCTCTCCTCTTTTGACCTCACCCTCTCACCTTCCCCCCCTACTCACAAGGCAGGCAATACGCTCGACCTCATCTTTACTAGATGCTGTTCTTCCACTAACCTCATTGCAACTCCCCTCCAAGTCTCCGACCATTACCTTGTATCCTTTTCCCTCTCGCTCTCATCCAACACTTCCCACACTGCCCCTACTCTCCACTGGCTTCCAGTTGAAGCTCGCATCCGCTACAAGACCATGGTGCTTGCCTACGGAGCTGTGAGGGGAACGGCACCTCAGTACCTCCAGGCTCTGATCAGGCCCTACACCCAAACAAGGGCACTGCGTTCATCCACCTCTGGCCTGCTCGCCTCCCTACCACTGAGGAAGTACAGTTCCCGCTCAGCCCAGTCAAAACTGTTCGCTGCTCTGGCCCCCCAATGGTGGAACAAACTCCCTCACGACGCCAGGACAGCGGAGTCAATCACCACCTTCCGGAGACACCTGAAACCCCACCTCTTTAAGGAATACCTAGGATAGGATAAAGTAATCCTTCTCACCCCCCCCCCCCTTAAAAGACCTAGATGCACTATTGTAAAGTGGCTGTTCCACTGGATGTCATAAGGTGAAAGCACCAATTTGTAAGTCGCTCTGGATAAGAGCGTCTGCTAAATGACTTAAATGTAAATGTAATGTACTCGGATGGTATCGCGCCGTCCCAACCTTCGCTCTCTCTCCCCCGCTACTCTCTCCTCTTCCATCCTATCATCTCTTCCCTCTGCTCAAACCTTCTCCAACCTATCTCCTGATTCTGCCTCCTCAACCCTCCTCTCCTCCCTTTCTGCATCCTTTGACTCTCTATGTCCCCTATCCTCCAGGCCGGCTCGGTCCTCCCCTCCCGCTCCGTGGCTCGACGACTCATTGCGAGCTCACAGAACAGGGTTCCGGGCAGCCGAGCGGAAATGGAGGAAAACTCGCCTCCCTGCGGACCTGGCATCCTTTCACTCCCTCCTCTCTACATTTTCCTCCTCTGTCTCTGCTGCTAAAGCCACTTTCTACCACTCTAAATTCCAAGCATCTGCCTCTAACCCTAGGAAGCTCTTTGCCACCTTCTCCTCCCTCCTGAATCCTCCTTCCCCCCTCCTCCCTCTCTGCAGATGACTTCGTCAACCATTTTGAAAAGAAGGTCGACGACATCCGATCCTCGTTTGCTAAGTCAAACGACACCGCTGGTTCTGCTCACACTGCCCTACCCTGTGCTCTGACCTCTTTCTCCCCTCTCTCTCCAGATGAAATCTCGCGTCTTGTGACGGCCGGCCGCCCAACAACCTGCCCGCTTGACCCTATCCCTCCTCTCTTCTCCAGACCATTTCCGGAGACCTTCTCCCTTACCTCACCTCGCTCATCAACTCATCCCTGACCGCTGGCTACGTCCCTTCAGTCTTCAAGAGAGCGAGAGTTGCACCCCTTCTGAAAAAACCTACACTCGATCCCTCCGATGTCAACAACTACAGACCAGTATCCCTTCTTTCTTTTCTCTCCAAAACTCTTGAACGTGCCGTCCTTGGCCAGCTCTCCCGCTATCTCTCTCAGAATGACCTTCTTGATCCAAATCAGTCAGGTTTCAAGACTAGTCATTCAACTGAGACTGCTCTTCTCTGTATCACGGAGGCGCTCCGCACTGCTAAAGCTAACTCTCTCTCCTCTGCTCTCATCCTTCTAGACCTATCGGCTGCCTTCGATACTGTGAACCATCAGATCCTCCTCTCCACCCTCTCCGAGTTGGGCATCTCCGGCGCGGCCCACGCTTGGATTGCGTCCTACCTGACAGGTCGCTCCTACCAGTTGGCGTGGCGAGAATCTGTCTCCTCACCACGTGCTCTCACCACTGGTGTCCCCAGGGCTCTGTTCTAGGCCCTCTCCTATTCTCGCTATACACCAAGTCACTTGGCTCTGTCATAACCTCACATGGTCTCTCCTATCATTGCTATGCAGACGACACACAATTAATCTTCTCCTTTCCCCCTTCTGATGACCAGGTGGCGAATCGCATCTCTGCATGTCTGGCAGACATATCAGTGTGGATGACGGATCACCACCTCAAGCTGAACCTCGGCAAGACGGAGCTGCTCTTCCTCCCGGGGAAGGACTGCCCGTTCCATGATCTCGCCATCACGGTTGACAACTCCATTGTGTCCTCCTCCCAGAGCGCTAAGAACCTTGGCGTGATCCTGGACAACACCCTGTCGTTCTCAAATAACATCAAGGCGGTGGCCCGTTCCTGTAGGTTCATGCTCTACAACATCCGCAGAGTACGACCCTGCCTCACACAGGAAGCGGCGCAGGTCCTAATCCAGGCACTTGTCATCTCCCGTCTGGATTACTGCAACTCGCTGTTGGCTGGGCTCCCTGCCTGTGCCATTAAACCCCTACAACTCATCCAGAACGCCGCAGCCCGTCTGGTGTTCAACCTTCCCAAGTTCTCTCACGTCACTCCGCTCCTCCGCTCTCTCCACTGGCTTCCAGTTGAAGCTCGCATCCGCTACAAGACCATGGTGCTTGCCTACGGAGCTGTGAGGGAAACGGCACCTCAGTACCTCCAGGCTCTGATCAGGCCCTACACCCAAACAAGGGCACTGCGTTCATCCACCTCTGGCCTGCTCGCCTCCCTACCACTGAGGAAGTACAGTTCCCGCTCAGCCCAGTCAAAACTGTTCGCTGCTCTGGCCCCCCAATGGTGGAACAAACTCCCTCACGACGCCAGGACAGTGGAGTCAATCACCACCTTCCGGAGACACCTGAAACCCCACCTCTTTAAGGAATACCTAGGATAGGATAAAGTAATCCTTCTCATGCCCCCCCCCTTAAAATATTTAGATGCACTATTGTAAAGTGGCTGTTCCACTGGATGTCATAAGGTGAATGCACCCATTTGTAAGTCGCTCTGGATAAGAGCATCTGCTAAATGACTTAAATGTAATGTAAATGTAAATGTTTTATATCTTTATGTTTGAAGCCTGAAATGTGGCAAAAGGTCGCAAAGTTCAAGGGGGCCGAATACTTTCGCAAGGCACTGTATATAGAGAGAGATATAGAGAGATATATAGATATATATATATATATATATATATAGAGAGAGAGATACATATATATATATATATAGAGATATATATATATATATATATATAGAGAGAGAGAGAGAGATATTTATAGAGATATATATACAGTGGGGCAAAAAAGTATTTAGTCAGCCACCAATTGTGCAAGTTCTCCCACTTAAAAAGATGAGGGAGGCCTGTAATTTTCATCATAGGTACAGTTCAACTATGACAGACAAAATGAGAAAAACAAATCCAGAAAATCACATTGTAGGATTTTTAATGAATTTATTTGCAAATGATGGTGGAAAATAAGTATTTGGTCAATAACAAAAGTTTATCTCAATACTTTGTTATTTTTGTAATGTTTACTGTTCATTTTTATTGTTTATTTCACTTTTGCATATTATCTACTTCACTTGCCTTTGCAATGTATGCCAAAAAAGTCCCTTGATTTGAAATGAATTGAATTCAGAGAGATAGATAGAGATATAGAGAGAAATTGAAAGACATACAAAGAGAGAGATACAGATATATATATATATATAGAGAGAGAGAGAGAGAGAGAGAGACACAAGAACCTGATACCCTCAGCACACAGGGGGACAAACACCTGCCTGGAGGTGACAGCATTCCCTCCCCCATATGTCCCCCTAGCCACAACTATGACAACATAACCAACTAAATCTGGTCACAACTCCTGCAGCTCTGTCGCACGCTGGGTATGTGCATAGTCAATGGTAGGCTTTGAGGGGACTCCTACGGTAGGTACACTTATAGCTCATCTCTTGGCATTAGTACTGTAGAATACTTTATCACTGACCTCAACCCTGAGTCTCTCAGAGCGTTCACAGTCAGCCCACTGACACCGCTATCAGATCACAGCAAAATCACAGTCTACTTGAACAGAGCAATACTCAATCATGAGGCATCAAAGCCAAAGAAACTGAGTAAAATTAAGAAATGCTATAGATGGAAGGAAGGTAGTTTGGAAACCTATTATGAAACTATTAGGCAACAACAAATTCAACCCTTTTAGACAACTTCCTGGATTAAACGTTCCACTGTAATAGTGAAGGTGTAAACTTGGCAGGCAAAAATCTTAACAGTATATTTGACCTCTCAGCTTCCCAATCAAATCTAAAAATCTCAAATAGAAAACCGAAGAAAATGAACAACAATGACAAATGGTTTGATGAAGAATGCAAAGATCTGAGAAAGAAATCGAGAACCTTGTCCAACCACAAACATTAAAGTCTTATGGACAGGCGAATCTAAATTTGAGGAGTTCGGCTCACAAAGAAGAACATTCATGAGACGCAGAAAAAATGAAAAGATGGCGGAGGTAATGTGATGGTCTGGGGGTGCTTTGGTGGTGGTAAAGTGGGATATTTGTACAGGGTAAAAGGGATCTTGAAGAAGGAAGGCTATCACTCCATTTTGCAACACCATGCCATACCCTGTGGACGGCGCTTAATTGGAGCCAATTTCCTCCTACAACAGGACAATGACCCAAAGCACAGCTCCAAACTATGCAAGAACTATTTAGGGAAGAAGCAGTCAGCTGGTGTTCTGTCTATAATGGAGTGGCCAGCGCCGTCACCGGATCTCAACCCTATTGAGCTGTTGTGGGAGCAGCTTGACCGTATAGTATGTATGAAATGCCCATCCAGCCATTCCAACTTTGGGAGGTGCTTCAGGAAGCATGGGGTGAAATCTCTTCAGATTACCTCAACAAACTGACAACTAGAATTCCAAAGGTCTGCAAGGCTGTAATTGCTGCAAATGGAGGATTCTTTGACGAAAGCAACGTTTGAAGAACACAATTATTATTTCAATTAAAAATCATTATTTATAACCTTGTCAACGTCTTGACTATATTTCCTATTCATTTTGCAAGTCATTTCATGTCAACAAGAACTTTTCTTAGTGACCCCAAACTTTTGAACAGTAGTGTATATATCTCTATATCTCTATATCTCCATATCTCTATATCTCTATACCTTTATATCTCTATACCTCTATATCTCCATATCTCTATATCTCTATATCTCTATACCTCTATATCCCCATATCTCTATCTCTATACCTCTATATCTCTATACCTTTATATCTCTATACCTTTATATCTCTATATCTCTATATCTCCATGTCTCTAAACCTCTATATCTCTATATCTCTATATCCCCATATCTCTATATCTATATCTCTATATCTCTATATCTCTATACCTCTATATCTCTATACCTCTATATCCCCATATCTCTATATCTATATCTCTATACCTCTATATCTCTATACCTCTATATCTCTATATCTCTATACCTTTATATCTCTATACCTTTATATCTCTATACCTCTATATCCCCATATCTCTATATCTATATCTCTATATCTCTAAACCTCTATATCTCTATATCTCTATACCCCCATATCTCTATATCTATATCTCTATATCTCTATACCTCTATATCTCTATACCTCTATATCCCCATATCTCTATCTCTATATCTCTATACCTCTATATCTCTATATCTCTATACCTCTATATCCCCATATCTCTATATATCTATATCTCTATACCTCTATATCCCCATATCTCTATATCTATATCTCTATATCTCTATACCTCTATATCCCCATATCTCTATATCTATACCTCTATATCTATATATATCTATATCTCTATATCTCTATTAGAGGTCGACCGATTATGATTTTTCAACGGCGATACCGATACCGATTATTGGAGGACCCCCAAAAAAAACGATACCGATTAATCGGACGATTTTTCAAATTTGATTTGTAATAATGACAATTACAACAATACTGAATGAACACTTATTTTAACTTAATAAAATACATCAATAAAATCAATTTAGACTCAAATAAATAATGAAACGTGTTCAATTTGGTTTAAATAATGCAAAAACAAAGTGTTGGAGAAGAATGTAAAAGTGCAATATGTGCCATGTAAGAAAGCTAACGTTTAAGTTCCTTGCTTAGAACATAAGAACATATGAAAGAACGTTTAATGATATCGACATATTCTTGAGTCAATTCGGGAATCGATAACTCATTAAATAAACCTTTCCCGTGGTGCCCCACATTTATTTATTTTACTAGGCAAGTCAGTTAAGAACAGATTCTTATTTTTAATGATGGCCTAGGAACAGTGGGTTAACTGCCTTGTTCAGGGGCAAAACGACACATTTTTACCATGTCAGCTCGGGGATTCAATCTGGCAACCTTTTGGTTACTAGTCCAATGCTCTAACCACTAGGGTACTTGCCACCCCGGCAGGTACTAATGAATGAATTGATACGTGATTCATTTAATAATTAATTGATAAAAAGCAGTCATCACATTAATGATAGTCACGTCACGACTCCGTTTCGTTTGCTTTCATTTAAGAAACGATTTCCAACAGAATCAGCCATATGAATACACCCCTGATTACGCATAAACACAGCTCACTTTCATAGCAGCCACGTTATATTCCTTCTCCCCTCTATGCACTCTTCTCCTCTCATCTTTTCCCTTCGTTTGTGGACTTCAATGAACAACACATCAGCAGTATGTGACCAGACGAAAAAATCTTTCCAAGCCAAACCATGTCATAACCGTTACAGACAGCCTATATTGTTGTCCCCATATTAGCTAAAGACATGTCCTAGACAACATAGCTAATAGAGCTAATACGTTAGTAAACCCGGTACAATCATGCAGTAACATTACAGTGTTTAGTCAGTAAGCAGTTACACTGGAGGGCCCCGGTGGCAAAAGAATTCACAACCTATAAATAATATAGTCTAGATATACATAGCCTATAAATATATAGCCTATAAATACTGTCTCCTATGACCGAAAAGAGCTTCTGGATATCAGAACAGCAATTACTCACCTTGAATTGGACGAATAATTTTTCTTTAATGAGTCGGAAGGATATACTAAAAACACACGAACAGGCCTTCATCCCCGTCATTCGCTAGAGAAAGAAACTGAGATTTTGCGGAAAGAGATCGGGGTGCCTTGTGAAGGTCAGGCGACGAGTGGCTAATCTGCCTTTGCCATCCGTACTGTTAGCTAACGTTCAATCACTGGAAAATAAATGGGACGAACTGAAAGCAGGTATATCCTACCAACGGGACATTAAAACCTGTAATATCTTATGTTTCACAGAGTCTGGCTGAACAACGACGTTAATAACATACAGCTGGCAGGTTATACACTCTATCGGCAGGATAGAACAGCAGCCTCTGGTAAGACACAGGTGTGGGCCTATGCATATTTGTAAACAACAGCTGGTGCACAATATCTAAAGAAGTCTCAAGGTTTTTCTCACCTGAGGTAGAGTATCTCATGAAAAGATATAGACCACACTATCTACTGAGAGAGTTTTCATCTGTATTTTTCGAAGCTGTCTACATACCACCACAGACCGATGACGGCACTAAAACCGCACACTGAGCTGTATATCGCCATAAGCAAACAGGAAAACGCTCATCCAGAGGCGGTGCTGTGAGTGGCAGGGGACTTTAATGCAGAGAAACTCAAATTAGTTTTACGTAATTTCTATCAGCATGTTAAATGTACAACCAGAGTGAAAAAAGACCACCTTTACTCCACACACAGAGACACATACAAAGCTCTCTCTCGCCCTCCATTTGGCAAATCTGACCATAATTCTATCCTCCTGATTCCTGCTTACAAGCTACATTTAAAGCAGGAAGCCCCAGAGACACTGTCTATAAAAAAGTGGTCAGATGAAGCAGATGCTAAACTACAGGACTGTTTTCCTATCACAGACTGGAACATGTTCCTGGATTCTTCTGAAGGCATTGAGGTGTAAACCACATCATTCACTGGCTTCATCAATAAGTGCATCAATGACGTCATCCACACAGTGACTCTACATACATACATGGATTAGAGGCAATATTTGCACTGAGCTAAAGGGTAGAGCTGCCGCTATCAAGGAGCGGGACTCTAACCCGGAAGCTTTAAAAAAAATCCTGCTATTCCCTGCGACGAACCATCAAACAGGCATCAATATAGAACTAAGATCAAATTGTACTACACTGGCTCCGACGCAAACTACCACAGACTACAAAGTGAAGCAGAGCCGAGAGCTGCCCAGTGACACAAGCATACCGGACGAGCTAAATAACTTCTATGCTCGCGTTGAGGCAAGTAACACTGAAACATGCATGAGTGCATCAGCTGTTTTGGACGACTGTGTGATCCCGCTCTCAGCAGCCGATGTGAGTAAGACCTTAAAACAGTTCAACATTCACAAGGCCGCAGTGCCAAACAGATTACCAGGACGTGTACTCCAAGAATGCGCTGACCAACTGGCAAGTGTCTTCACTGACATTTTCAACCTCTCCTGTCTGAGTCTGTAATACCAACATATTTCAAGCAGACCACCATAGTCCCTGTGCCCAAGAACACTAAGGTAACCTGCCTAAATGACTACCGACCTGTAGCACTCACTTCTGTAGCCATTAAATACTTTGAAAGACTGGTCATGGCTCACACCACACCATTATCCCAGAAACCCTAAACCCACTCCAATTTGCATACAACAGATCCACAGATGATGCAATCTCTATTGCACTCCACACTGCCCTTTCACACCTGGACAAAAGGAACACCTATGTGAGAATGCTATTAATTGACTAGAGCTCAGCGTTCAACACCATATTGCCGTCAAAGCTCATCACTAAGCTAAGGACCCTGAGACTAAACACCTCCCTCTACAACTGGATCGGGACTTCCTGATGGGCCGACCCCAGGTGGTGAGGGTAGGTAACAACACATCCGCCACGCTGATCCTCAAAATGGGGGCCCCTCAGGGGTGCGTGCTCAGTCCCCTCCTGTACTCCCTGTTTACTCATTACTGCATGGCCAGGCATGACTCCTACACCATCACTAAGTTTGGCGATGACAGTGGTAGGCCTGATCCCCGTCAACGATGAGACAGCCTATAGGGAGGAGGTCAGAGACCTGACCATGTGAACATCCTCTCCCTCAATGTGATCAAGATGAAGGAGATGATTGTGGACTACAGGACAAGGAGGACCGAGCACGCCACCATTGTCATCGACGGGGCTGTAGTGGAGCAGGTTGAGAGCTTCAAGTTCCTTGGTGTCCACATCACCAACAAACTAACATGGTCCAAGCACACCAAGACAGTCGTGAAGAGGGCACCACAAAACCTATTCCCCCTTAGGAGACTGAAAAGATTTGGCATGGGTCCTCAGATCCTCAAAAGGTTTAACAGCTGCACCATCGAGAGCATCAATGACGGGTTGAATCACTGCCTGTTATGGCAACTGCTCGGCCTCCGACCGCAAGGCACTACAGAGGGTAGTGCGTACGGCCCAGTACATCACTGGGGCCAAGCTTCCTGCCATCCAGGACCTCCATACCAGGCGGTGTCAGATGAAGGCCCTAACAATTGTTGAAGACTCGAGCCACCCTAGTCATAGACTGTTCTCTCTACAACCGCACGGCAAGCGGTACTGAGCACCAAGTCTAGGTCCAAGAAGCATCTAAACAGCTTCTACCCCCAAGCCATAAGACTCCTGAACATTTAATCAAATGGCTACCCAGACTATTTGCATTGCTCCCTCCTCTCTTCTACACTGCTGCTACTCTCTGTTATGATCTATACATAGTCACTTTAATAACTCTACCTACATGTACATATTACCTCAATTACCTCGACACCGGTACCCCCGCACATTGACTCTGCCTCCACATTGACTCTATACCGGTACACCCTGTATAGAGCCCTGCTATTGTTATTACTGCTGCTCTTTAATTATTTGTTATTCTTATCTCTTACTTTTTTTAGGTATTTTCTTAAAACTGCATTGTTGGTTATGGGCTTGTGAGGAAGCATTTGACTGTTGTATTTGGAGCACGCGACAAATACAATTTGATTTGATTTGAAATACATAACCTGTATATTTTTGCACATACACACAATATATATACTATTAGCACCAGGGGGAACCACACCGTGGGAGCCATGGCAACTTGAACCATAATAAAGCCAGTGTATATTCCTCCTACTCCCTGAACAGTTACATATACAAGCTAGCTCACATTGTCTTTTCTAAACCCAGAATTAATACACCAGAATATTGAATTAATAAACCAGAATAATGAATTAATAAACTAGAATGAACATATTGAATGGGATTAAGCCGTGGACCATAGATAGTGAATGTGTGAGTGAGTGACCCATTTTTAGGTTGATGGAAGGAAGGAGGGAGGAGGGCACTCAAACGCATCCCATTTAGCAGCACCATGTCATGTCTTTATCGGACCAATGGCAGGCTTTGTCTGCCTCCCAAACGGCACCCTATTCCCTACATAGTGCACTACTTTTGACCAGCGCCCATAGGTTTTCCATAGGGCTCTGGTCAAAAGTAGTGCACTATGTAGGGCATAGGGTGCCACTTGGGCAGCATCTTCCACTATGCTCCTTAAGAACAGCTTGGTCCTAGGGAACCAGGTGATAGTAGGGTGGTGGTACAGAGTCACTATTACTGGCTGGCTGGCAAGACTGACTGACTAACTGGTTGACTGGCTAACTGGCTGGCAAGACT
>NC_088400.1:12930068-12937568 GCF_034236695.1 Oncorhynchus nerka | reverse complement strand
TCATGTTGTGGGGGTGCTTTGCTGAAGGAGGGACTGGTGCACTTCACAAAATAGATGGCTTCATGAGGAGGAAAATTATGTGCATATATTGAAGCAACATCCCAAGACATCAGTCAGGAAGTTAAAGCTTGGTCGCAAATGGGTCTTTCAAATGGACAATGACCCCAAGCATACTTCCAAAGTTGTGGCAAAATGGCTGAAGGACAACAAAGTCAAGGTATTGGAGTGGCCATCACAAAGCCCTGACCTCAATCCTATAGAAAATGTGTGGGCAGAACTGAAAAAGCATGTGCGAGCAAGGAGGCCTGCAAACCTGACTCAGTTACACCAGCTCTGTCAGGAGGAATGGGACCAAAATTCACCCAACTTATTGTGGGAAGCTTGTGGAAGGCTACCCGAAACGTTAGACCCAAGTTAATAAATGTAAAGGCAATGTTACCAAATACTAATTGAGTGTATGTAAACTTCTAACCCACTGGGAATGTGATGAAAGAAATAAAAGCTGAAATAAATAATTTTCTCTACTATTATTTTGACATTTCCCATTCTTAAAATAAAGTGATGATCCTAACAACTGACCTAAGACAGGGACTTTTTACTAGGTTTAAATGTCCGAAATTGTGAAAAAAATGATTTAAATGTATTTGGCTAACATGTATGTAATCTTCAACCATAGTTCCTACTCCTGTTCCTGACCAAACCTCAAACCAACGCATGAAGAATGTTTTACAACCAACCTCTGCTTAAGCTGCTATGACAATCTAGCTACATATACATGAACATAATTCATACAAACACACACACACACACATACACACAAACACTCAATCCCCCCACACACAACCAATACATAAGCCACTACTATTCATTTAATCACGTCATTCCATCTCTTGACATGACTAGAGCCTCTAAACAGGAGCCTGGCAGCAGCTTCACCAGGAGCCTCTAAACATGAACCTGGCAGCAGCTTCACCAGGAGCCTCTAAACATGAACCTGGCAGCAGCTTCACCAGGAGCCTCTAAACATGAACCTGGCAGCAGCTTCACCAGGAGCCTCTAAACATGAACCTGGCAGCAGCTTCACCAGGAGCCTCTAAACATGAACCTGGCAGCAGCTTCACCAGGAGCCTCTAAACAGGAGCCTGGCAGCAGCTTCACCAGGAGCCTCTAAACATGAACCTGGCAGCAGCTTCACCAGGAGCCTCTAAACATGAACCTGGCAGCAGCTTCACCAGGAGCCTCTAAACAGGAGCCTGGCAGCAGCTTCACCAGGAGCCTCTAAACATGAACCTGGCAGCAGCTTCACCAGGAGCCTCTAAACATGAACCTGGCAGCAGCTTCACCAGGAGCCTCTAAACAGGAGCCTGGCAGCAGCTTCACCAGGAGCCTCTAAACATGAACCTGGCAGCAGCTTCACCAAGAGCCTCTAAACAGGAGCCTGGCAGCAGCTTCACCAAGAGCCTCTAAACAGGAGCCTGGCAGCAGCTTCACCAGGAGCCTCTAAACAGGAGCCTGGCAGCAGCTTCACCAGGAGCCTCTAAACATGAACCTGGCAGCAGATTCACCAAGAGCCTCTAAACAGGAGCCTGGCAGCAGCTTCACCAAGAGCCTCTAAACAGGAGCCTGGCAGCAGCTTCACCAGGAGCCTCTAAACATTAACCTGGCAGCAGCTTCACCAGGAGCCTCTAAACATTAACCTGGCAGCAGCTTCACCAGGAGCCTCTAAACATGAACCTGGCAGCAGCTTCACCAAGAGCCTCTAAACAGGAGCCTGGCAGCAGCTTTACCAGGAGCCTCTAAACATTAACCTGGCAGCAGCTTCACCAGGAGCCTCTAAACAGGAGCCTGGCAGCAGCTTCTCCAGGAGTCTCTAAACATGAACCTGGCAGCAGCTTCACCAAGAGCCTCTAAACAGGAGCCTGGCAGCAGCTTCACCAGGAGCCTCTAAACAGGAGCCTGGCAGCAGCTTCACCAAGAGCCTCTGAACATGAACCTGGCAGAAGCTTCACCAGGAGCCTCTAAACATGAACCTGGCAGCAGCTTCACCAGGAGCCTCTAAACAGGAGCCTGGCAGCAGCTTCACCAGGAGCCTCTAAACAGGAGCCTGGCAGCAGCTTCACCAGGAGCCTCTAAACAGGAGCCTGGCAGCAGCTTCACCAGGAGCCTCTAAACATGAACCTGGCAGCAGCTTCACCAAGAGCCTCTAAACAGGAGCCTGGCAGCAGCTTCACCAAGAGCCTCTAAACAGGAGCCTGGCAGCATCTTCACCAGGAGCCTCTAAACATTAACCTGGCAGCAGCTTCACCAGGAGCCTCTAAACATTAACCTGGCAGCAGCTTCACCAGGAGCCTCTAAACAGGAGCCTGGCAGCAGCTTCACCAAGAGCCTCTAAACAGGAGCCTGGCAGCAGCTTTACCAGGAGCCTCTGAACATGAACCTGGCAGCAGCTTTACCAGGAGCCTCTGAACATGAACCTGGCAGCAGCTTTACCAGGAGCCTCTGAACATGAACCTGGCAGAAGCTTCACCAGGAGGCTTGGAGGAGACAACCCAGAATCCACTAGTAGCAGTGTGTTGGTAAAATCACTGGGGAAGGCAAGCCCCCCCCAAAATATATGTATATATAACAACCTATGTGTTGTGATAATTGCGTTGTTTGCTCTATAATCTGTTAGTTCATATGCTTTGCCACCCTGATATATACAGTAGACCGAATGCCGGGACAATAAGAAGACACAGTGGCAGAATACATTCAACCACACCTTTGTTTCATCACAAAAACCAGAGAGCAACATCTGTCTAGTGAAGTCCACACAACAGTTACATGACCTACAGCAGGGTCAAGCAAGCTATTGTTGCCCACATATTTCAGACCACTAAACACCTATTGATTTAGAACCACAGAGAGTTAACTCAAGTCGCAGAGAAAACAGGAGCTGCCTCCACTGCTGCAGCACCATTTCAACATCATCAAATCACCAACGCTTAATACAGTGACAACTAAAAGATACCAAAAACTATTTGGTCCAATCAACGTAAGCTAAATATGATTTGGCGGGTCCATGGCTCTGATTTCTGTGTGTGTGTGTGTGTGTGTGTGTGTGTGTGTGTGTGTGTGTGTGTGTGTGTGTGTGTGTGTGTGTGTGTGTGTGTGTGTGTGTGTGTGTGTGTGTGTGTGTGTGTGTGTGTGTGTGTGTGTGTGTGTATGTTCGTGCAAGTATAAAAAAACATGTTGATTCATCTGTAGAGAAACTCCAATGCCGTCCTCCTCTCTTTCATGTTGATGAAACGGTCTATCACTCATTCATACAGGACACACTTTAAGTTTTTGTGGTCCTAGGCTACCTGGCTAAAATGCTTGCTCTCTAGATTAACTTCCTTTCATGGGCAACGTTAGCTAGTTAACATTAGCCTTCTACAGCTAGATACATATTGAACTTCCATCCTCTTCCATCCCAAGGGCACAACAATGTGTGAATTAATGGTTGGATCAGAATCATCGTTATAATTATTGGCCAGTACGGAGAATTAAATTTAAAAAGTCCAAATCCCTATCGCCATCTATGGCTACTTTAGGAAAGGGTCAATTTCAGCTAGACACCGGAGAACAACAACACAAAGAGATGCAACAATTCAATTATTTGATGTTATTTTAAAAATGATCAAGGGCTGGTCAGAGTTCCTGACACACCGTGCAGATCTTATCCTGTCCTTTCTGGGCTTTTGTTTGTTTCTGTTGTTTTTCTGTGCCTTAATCCAAACTGGATACTTTTTCAGACTCCTGAAATATTTCCTCTATACAGCAAAAATGTACCCTTAACATGTGAATGTAATTACGCTCATTAGTAAAGACAGCAAAAATGTACCCTTAACATGTGAATGTAACTACGCTCATTAGTAAAGACAGCAGAAATGTACCCTTAACATGTGAATGTAACTACGCTCATTAGTAAAGACAGCAAAAATGTACCCTTAACATGTGAATGTAACTACGCTCATTAGTAAAGACAGCAGAAATGTACCCTTAACATGTGAATGTAATTACACTCATTAGTAAAGACAGAAAAATGTACCCTTAACATGTGAATGTAACTACGCTCATTAGTAAAGACAGAAAAATGTACCCTTAACATGTGAATGTAATTACGCTCATTAGTAAAGACAGCAAAAATGTACCCTTAATTAACATGTGAATGTAACTACGCTCATTAGTAAAGACAGCAAAAATTTACCCTTAACATGTGAATGTAATTACGCTGATTAGTAAAGACAACAAAAAATAAGCTGTGTATGTATGGTACATGTTCTTTGTGTGTTTTCGAAATAAAAAATTAGTGTAAAAAAATATATAATAATTATTAAGGAAGGCCAAATGCTCAATGGCTTTCCTCGCATTCAATGTTACAATGTCATACTCTTTTTGACCAGATAGCATCAGATAGATGGGCTACACATACTGAGACAGAGGGGCGCTGTTTCGCTCGCTAGGATGCTTTCTCCTGTGAGATACATTCAGCCTCATGCGAATTGAAGGAAAATTATGAAACACATAGCGACAACTTTTGGGGAAAGACTAGCTTCCCAATCATACACTCCATTGTACAAGAGTCTGACTCCACCACTAGTTATACAATGCTGTGAGACACACTATAAACATCTTGTTTTCTTTCAGGATTCCTATCAGTAGGCATGGTAAAGGTGATGACAGGACCCAGTAAGATTCAATAAACATGCAGTGAAGAAGTTATCCTCTCTCTCTCTCTCTCTCTCTCTCTCTCTCTCTCTCTCTCTCTCTCTCTCTCTCTCTCTCTCCTGCTCTCTCTCTCTCTCTCTCTCCTCTCTCTCTCTCTCTCTCTCTCTCTCTCCTGCTCTCTCTCTCTCTCCTGCTCTCTCTCTCTCTCTCTCTCTCTCTCTCTCTCTCTCTCTCTCTCTCTCTCTCTCTCTCTCTCCTGCTCTCTCTCTCTCTCTCTCTCTCTCTCTCTCTCTCTCTCTCTCTCCTCTCTCTCTCTCTCTCTCTCTCTCTCTCTCTCTCTCTCTCCTCTCTCTCTCTCTCTCTCTCTCTCTCTCCTCTCTCTCTCTCTCTCTCTCTCTCCTCTCTCTCTCTCTCTCTCTCTCTCTCTCTCTCTCTCCTGCTCTCTCTCTCTCTCTCTCTCTCTCTCTCTCTCTCTCTCTCTCTCTCTTTCTGTGTGTTGTGTGTGACATAATAAAATACTTAATATAACGTATTTGACTATTATTTGATGACCCCATATATTAATTATTTCATAAAAACTCTTTAACTACAAGCCTTTATATTGCTGTGTCTGTCACATTATTTCTGGCAATGAGTGATGTCATCATAACTGTCTGACTTAAAAACGAACGTGAGCCCTTTTCTCTGACTATGAATAATGTTGTCATCATGACTGGTGCATGGGAGAAAAAAAACAACCCATATTATATTAGTAGGAGAATCGGATTTGAAAGAGCAAGCAACTGGGAAAAGACCCGTTTAGGCTACGGGACAGGAATACGAATGTAGAAGGGGACAGGGAGAATGGAGAAGGGGACAGGGGGAGAATGAACATTAGTAGCATGCCTAATCCATTACATTATACTAAAAGCACACACCGTCAAATCGAAATAGACACAGTACAATATGGTGTCAAAGTTACATGCAAAGGATCATAAAGGAAGGAAATGTATATTGGGAGACAGAACATCAATTAAAACATGTAAGAGGCGTCCAACATCAAAGCTTCTATGCAATAAGGTGGCTAATTGCTCCTTTGCGCTATAGGCTATATTCAAAGGTAAGAATGAGCGGGAATAGGAAGGGGAATTTCTTACAAATGTCTTGGTTTTAGGGGAAACAATTATTCACCGAATCACCATGACAACTCCTTGTCTGTATGTTCTATATCCTCTCCTCTCATCCTCTCTCCCCATTGCAATTCATCTCTCTAAGTTATTTCTTCCTTCATCCCCTAAAAGACTACAATGAAACCATTTTACTCCGCTGCTAAACGTCCGGGAAAATAAAGAAAAACGCAAAGAGAAAACATTCCGGGAAACCAGCCGGTTTGAATGTTAAAAGATGCCAATTTTATAGCCCTACAACTCCATGACAGAAACGCTTTCTCACAGTAAAATAGGTCGTTTTGATTTTCGATATTTCTTCGTCACAAAAAAGAAACCATGAAAATGCATGATTTGAGTAGCCTATAACACGAAACGAGCAGAGCACTAGAGCAAAGCGGCATCGTTTTATTGGGCATATGGAGACGTAGACAGGTGGACTCACATAATAATTTACTAAAAACACTGGAAGGTATATTATCAACTATGTAATAACTGTATAACAACAAAAAAATGTAACTCGATAAAACACTAGCAATGAACAGTAGCCTAGGATAGTAACAACAACATCATACATCCGTGAGTATTATCGTTGATATATCATGATTAACAGGCCCACCTGTAATTATAATACATAAACGTCTCGAAAACAAATAGGGGTATATTTTACGCATGACTTGAATTTGATCGATACAACAACAGCCCAAAAATCTATGAATCCAGTCAGAACTTCTGGAGCATCATATTGGGCAACTGAAATCGGATACAGCAGGTCTGGACACGCGCCCATTTCAACCAGAGAGATTCACTTGCAGTAGCGTTATGCCATTACCAAGAGAAAGACTCCTCTCTCCTCTGGCACCCACATTTATGGCCTTATAATTTTGTGAAGGTTTTGTTATGTGAACATTCAGTAGCCACAGGAGCTTCGCTAGGCCTAGCGCATAGAATTCTCAATCACAGCCGATGGTCAAGCACCCCAGTAACGCAGGGCACGACAGGCAGACCATATCTCAAGTAACAAGTACTCAATTTCACCATCACTAACCGACACCAGAGATATTCAACCATGTGATTTCGTTCCCTGCACAAGAATAAAGGATCCCAATGCATGAGACCAGACTGCCCAACACAAACAGACATTTAACTTTGAGCTCAAATTACACTTAGCTTTCTCTCTATCTTTCTCTCTGTCCTCTACACTCAAATTAAAAGGCACGCGCATCACCGGACACCATGTCCAGTTTCAGCACCGGCTGAATAGAAAACATCAGTGTCTCACTGCAAAGTAAAAGATTCCATGCATATAATCAAATAGGCTACTGAGATGCATTTTATAGCTCCATTAGCAGTAATTTTAGCCAAATGTCACCATGAAAATGTTCTAAGAAAAACAGAATACTAGCTCTTAATATTCAAGTGTTGCCTGTGACTCACCTGCCTTGGAGAGATGCAAATTCCCCCATTCCATTCCCGGTATTTTCTTCAGAAAAAGGCTGGAGACAATATTTCTGTGCACTTTACTTTCAGTTGTAAATAGTCCTTGCAGATATCCTTATAGTGTATTACTTGGATTTGTTTCAGAAATACATTTCCCAACGTAAAGATTTTTCAGCAGTTTCAGTCCGTTCATATTTTCATATTTTTTTCCTCCGTTTTCTCC